>NC_053025.1:53230264-53455518 GCF_003073215.2 Triticum urartu | reverse complement strand
AAGCTTTACTCCAAGTCATGAGTCAAAGCAACTCGACAAGATGTGAATACATCAAAAAGCTTAAACGAAAAATGGTAACCCCATTTTTGAGCTTAAACGATGAGTATGACCTAAGATCAAGTGATCTCACTTGACTCCTAAGTCAATATACTCTAACATAGGTGACTTTGTCGCCGACCAATTCTAGATGAAGTTATCTTGTGTTCCTTTTTCATGCTCTTGCATTTGTCTCGTGCATATTTGTTTCCAACTTCATCTAGACTTCTTTTTAGTTTCTTCTCTTTTGTTTTCTGTTCTGCATTCCTTGCATCAAATTCATTGCAAATCTTTCAGTTAATTCCTTGCAAATCCTTGTGAGATCTTACTTGTCTAGTGAGCTGAGGTGACAAGTGTTTTCTCTGCGATGAACTCGGTCTCACTGGTCTGATGCTTTCGGTCCAACCGAATCCTCTCAGTACGACCGAACCATACAACTCGGTGTCATAGATTTCACTACAGGAAAGACATCTTGCCACTTGTTTCTGCATTCTTTTTGATCCAGCTCCACTCAATGAATCTTGTCCTCGGCCAACATCCCATTCAACTTGCTGCTTTGTTCTGTGACTCAAGGACCAAACCCATCATGACAAAATCCAGAAGAACCCTTCTTGGAAATTGATGTCAAAGGGGGAGAGAGAGGTCACATCAAAGCTTAATCATATCTATAGGGGGAGAGAACTATAGGGGGGAGAATACTCAAGAAGAAAGAGTAATCCTCAAGGACCCCAGATGCTTGGTGTTCAAGAGGAGAGAAGTCACATGTCTTCAAGAGGGGGAAGACATGTTCATACTTGAGCTCTAATTTTCTGTTCCCTGTCTTCTCCCAGTATCCCATGCTAGATTCATGGGGAGCAAGACATCTAAGGGAAGGAAATCCTTGAATTTATTGCACATCTTTACCTTTGGGGACATGTCTATATCCAATGTGGTACTTAGTACTCACTCTACATGTCATCCCAGTCTTGGTACTCTTGTGGTTTCTTTTGTTTGCTCTGGCCAGTAGGTGTATCTCTGTTATCTAACCTTGTTTACGCAGGTTCATTCCATCCTAAGCCAACTTAAGACCACAAGGTAAGTATATGCATCACAGTCATGTGTATGAGAAATTCTTGCTAATGTACATGCTGTTTGCAAGAAGGACTCATGAGAATGAAGGCACATTTCTCATATTCACATCATTTGCTCTGATGCATATAGCCAAGATACATGTAACACTTTGCTTACTCTGTCATGTTTATGCATTCACATGCTTCTATATTCCATATTCACATGATTGCATACATGTAGGGGGAGCCTATGCATGTTACATATCTTTCCAAAGCTTTACTTACTATTCTCTATATCTTTGTCTAAAGCTTTGATGTATGTTGTCATCAATTACCAAAAGGGGGGAGATTGAAAGCACAAGTGCTCCCTAGGTGGTTTTGGTAATTAATGACAACATATCTCTTGTTGGACTATGACACGTCTCCAACGTATCTATAATTTTTGATTGCTCCATGCTATATTATCTACTGTTTTAGACATTATTGGACTTTACTTTCCACTTTTATATTATTTTGGGGACTAACCTATTAACCAGAGGCCCAGCCCAGAATTGATGTTTTTTGCCTGTTTTAGGGTTTCGAAGAAAAGGAATATCAAACGGAGTCCAAACAGAATGAAACCTTCGGAAATGTGATTTTCTCATCAGATAAGATCCAGGAGACTTGGACCCTCCGTCAAGAAAGCCACGAGGTGGTCACGAGGGTAGGGGGCACCCCCCAGGGCGCGCCCCCTGCCTCGTGGGCCCCTCGAAGCTCCACCGACATATTTCTTCCTCCTATATATATCCATGTACCCCCAAACGATCGGGGACGGAGCCAAAAACCTAATTCCACTGCCGCAACTTTCTGTATCCATGAGATCCCATCTTGGGGCCTGTTCCGGAGCTCCACCGGAGGAGGCATCGATCACGGAGGGCTTCTACATCATCATCCAAGCCCCTCCGATGAAGTGTGAGTAGTTTACTTCAGACCTACGGGTCCATAGCTAGTAGCTAGATGGCTTCTTCTCTCTTTTTGGATCTCAAGACAATGTTCTCCCCCTCTCTCGTGGAGATCTATTCGATGTAATCTTCTTTTTGCGGTGTGTTTGTTGAGATCGATGAATTGTGGGTTTATGATCAAGTCTATCTATGAATAATATTTGAATCTTCTCTGAATTCTTTTATGTATGATTGGTTATCTTTGCAAGTCTCTTCGAATTATCAGTTTGGTTTGGCCTACTAGATTGGTTGTTCTTGCCATGGGAGAAGTGCTTAGCTTTGGGTTCGATCTTGCGGTGTCCTTTCCACTGTGACAGAAGGGGCAGCAAGGCACGTATTGTATCGTTGCCATCGAGGATAACAAGATGGGGTTTTTATCATATTGCATGAAACTATCCCTCTACATCATGTCATCTTGCTTAAGGCGTTACTCTGTTTTTAACTTAATACTCTAGATGCATGCTGGATAGCGGTCGATGAGTGGAGTAATAGTAGTAGATGCAGAATCGTTTCGGTCTACTTGTCTCGGACGTGATGCCTATATACATGATCATACCTAGATATTCTCATAACTATGCTCAATTCTGTCAATTGCTCAACGGTAATTTGTTCACCCACCGTAGAATACTTATGCTCTTGAGAGAAGCCACTAGTGAAACCTATGGCCCCCGGGTCTCTTTCTCATCATATCAATCTCCATCACTTTATTATTGCTTTGCTTTTACTTTGCTTTTACTTTATTTACTTTGCATCTCTATACCAAAAATACCAAAAATATTATTTATCATCTCTATCAGATCTCACTTTCGTAAGTGACCGTGAAGGGATTGACAACCCCTAAGCGCGTTGGTTGCATTGAGCTATTGTTTTTGTGTAGGTACGAGGGACTCGAGCGTAGCCTCCTACTGGATTGATACCTTGGTTCTCAAAAACTGAGGGAAATACTTATGCTACTTTGCTGTATCATCCCTTCCTCTTCGGGGAAATCCAACGCAGTGCTCAAGAGGTAGCAGACTAACATTTTTACCTAGTATGTTTCAGATAAGTTCAACAATGAAGTGGCATGGACAAGAGGATGTGGTACCCCTTCAAAATGCTAAGGACAAAGGATTGGCTCAAGCTCCAAGCTCGAGACTCTACATTTTCTATTTTAGTGATCCAAGATCACATTGAGTCTATAGGAAAACCCAATACTATTAAGAAGGGATGAGGTGTTGCTTAATGGCTTGCTTGCTCAAAGTGCTTGGTGATATGCTCCAAAGCCCTCAACTACTTTCTCACATCCACATATGACCTAAACCAAAATTCAAACTCGGCCCCACCGATTCTTTCTATCCGGAGCCACCGAGTTCAGTTGACATAGCCACTGCCAGAAACCCTAATCAGTCCGGTCTCACCGATGGGATCTCGGTCTCACCGAGATGGGCTTGCAAACTCTCTGTTACCTATTGCAATATTTTCGGTCCACTGATATATGCAATCGGCCCCACCGAGTTTGCTTGGCCAACTCTCTATTTCGCTTATTACCCAAATCGGTCCCACCGAGTTTGAGCAATCGGTCAAACCGAGTTTTGGATTTACCCTAACCCTAGCACATCGGTCCCACCGAAAACCCTAACGGTCACTAGCTTTGTTGAATCGATTCGACCGAGTTTAACAATTCAGTCCCACCGAGATTGGCAAGTTGTGTGTAACGGTTAGATTTTGTGTGGAGGCTATATATACCCCTCCACCACCTCTTCATTCGTGGAGAGAGCCATCAGAACAAACCTACACTTCCAACTTACTTTTTCTGAGAGAGAACTACCTACACTTGTGTTGAGGCCAAGATATTATATTCTTACCATATGAATCTTGATCTCTAGCCTTCCCAAGTTGCTTTCCACTCAAATCCTCTTTCCACCAAATTCATATCCTGTGAGAGAGAGTTGAGTGTTGGGGAGACTATCATTTGAAGCACAAGAGCAAGGAGTTCATCATCAACACACCATTTGTTACTTCTTGGAGAGTGGTGTCTCCTAGATTGGCTAGGTGTCACTTGGGAGCCTCCGACAAGATTGTGGAGTTGAACCAAGGAGTTTGTAAGGGCAAGGAGATCGCCTACTTCGTGAAGATCTACTGCTAGTGAGGCAAGTCCTTCGTGGGCAACGGCCATGGTGGGATAGACAAGGTTGCTTCTTCGTGGACCCTTCGTGGGTGGAGCCCTCCGTGGACCCGCGCAGCCGTTACCCTTCGTGGGTTGAAGTCTCCATCAACGTGAATGTACGATAGCACCACCTATCGGAACCACGTCTCAAAAACCTCCGTGTCTCCAAATTGCGTTTGCACACTCCAATCCCATCTCTTTACATTCTTGCAAGTTGCATGCTTTACTTTCCGCTGCTCATATACTCTTTGCATGCTTGCTTGATATGTATTGTGATTGTTAAACTTGTGGCCAAACTCCACTTCAACCTAAAGAAATTTAAAACTGCAACTTTTGGTACTTAGTGTCTAATCACCCCCCCCCTCTAGACACCTCTTTTCGATCCTTTCAGATACCAAGCACTGCACTTGTTGTATGTTTGATTTTCTTTGAGTGGTTGTTTATGAGCACTCCTTGCTTACAATGGATTGTTCCGAGAGTGAAGAGTATCTTATTCAAGATTGTGATTGTGAAGAACTTCACCAGTTACCAAGATATGTTTATGTGAAGAACATGAACGATTACCAGGCAAGTTGCATTTCTGATAAAGCTTTTCCCCATGTTTCATTTTGCTGCAATACTGTGCTGAACCTAGAATAGGTTAGTGAGGGAGTCCTGGATTAGGGGGTGTTCGGGTAGCCGGACTATACCTTCAGCCGGACTCCTGGACTATGAAGATACAAGATTGAAGACTTCGTCCCGTGTCCGGATGGGACTTTCCTTGGCGTGGAAGGCAAGCTTGGCGATGCGGATATTCAAGATCTCCTACCATTGTAACCGACTCTATGTAACCCTAACCCTATCCGATGTCTATATAAACCGGAGGGTTGTAGTCCATAGGCAATCAACTCCATATACAACAATCATACCATAGGCTAGCTTCTAGGGTTTAGCCTCCTTGATCTCGTGGTAGATCTACTCTTGTACTACCCATATCATCAATATTAATCAAGCAGGACGTAGGGTTTTACCTCCATCAAGAGGGCCCGAACCTGGGTAAAACATCGTGTTCCCTGCCTCCTGTTACCATCCGGCCTAGACGCACAGTTCGGGACCCACTACCCGAGATCCGCCGGTTTTGACACCGACATTGGTGCTTTCATTGAGAGTTCCTCTGTGCCGTCACAATCAGGAAGGATGCCTCCTCCCGTCTTTAAAGACGGCACCGTTGCTAAGGGAGCCTTGGTTGTCGGCCAAACCCTCCGGCTAGGTGGTTTCCTCACGACCGCCTGTTCGGCTGTTGCGCCGACGGTGACCTCTCGGGTCATCAAAAGCAACCTACACGTCAGCTCGGAGCTCGTCGAGCAGCTAGATCCAATGGAGCTCTCTTCCGTAAACAAGCTCTTGGATCGCATCGCTGCCCTGGGGGTCGTTACGGATTACGACCAGGTTGGGCTTAAACCCGATCTAAGAGAAATTAACTCTCCCCAAGTCACCCACCACTTTGCCATGGTAGAGACGCAGTGCGGCGACCCTTCATCTATTTTAAGGACTAGCTACGTCCGAATTCCCGACCCCTCCAAGCCGGATACCCGCGGAGGGGGAGATGTAACTCAAGACCTGAGCTTAGGATCAGGCAACAGGCCAGATTCACTGGACAACATCCAAGAATCCAAACTTCGGAGTTCGGAAACTCTTCGGCCTCCGAATCTTGGATTGGGTGAGGTTTCAGATTCAACGACACCCGCCCACCCGATCATAAGCGATCTCTCCCAAATCAGGCAGAGGCCCGAGGAAACAGTACATCATTACTGGGCCAGATTCCTCCTGGTTATGAACAGGATAAAGGATTGCCGCGAGGAAGACGCAATCTCAATTTTCTGCAGTAATTGCACGGACAAGGGAATCCTTAACGCCGTAAGTCGTCATGATATCACACGCTTCGCTGACTTGGCGTCCATAGTACAAAAATACTGTGCGATGGAAAGCGCCTGGAAAACCAAAATATTTTTTTGGGATAATCCGGCCTTGAATAGTAACCCCGTCCGAACTAAGAGGGTGCATTATCACAGGACACCCGGGATAAACACCAAAAAGCCAAAACCCTCTACAGGGCATGGAACCGTACTGGAAAGATGGCTTGATGGACCCTATAGAATTCATAGTACAGAGGACGCCACACCAACTCACAGCCTTAGAGCATGTTGGATACTCCGGCAGGTGGCCAAAATCGGCGAGGACCTCTTAATTCCGGAGGCCGCAGAAAGCCAGCCCAAGGACACCAGTACCGTTCTCACAGTCTTCGAGACTTTCGCATCAAACAATGTGCGAAAAAGAACACTCCGCAGCCTCGCCGAAGTCTATCAAGTTGCAACAATAAATACATGGAGCGACACTGCCATTACCTTCAACGCAAGTGATGAACCTAGATTCCGAACAGCCTGAGCACCAGCCGCATTGGTCCTCAGTCCCATAGTGGACGGCTTTCGCCTCACCAAGGTGCTCATGGATGGAGGCAGCGGACTGAACCTCATTTATGAGGAAACCCTTCAAAAAATGGAAATAGAGTGGAACCGCGTCGAGCGAAGCAGCACAACCTTTAGAGGAATAATCCCCAGTCGGGAAGCGCGCTGCACAGGAAAAATCACACTAGATGTGGTGTTCGGCACACCGGATAATTACAGGTCCGAAGAAGTCACGTTTCAGGTGGCCCCGTTTAAGAGCGGATATCACGCTTTACTAGGGCGGGAAGCATTCACAATCTTCCAAGCAATACCCCATTACGGGTACATGAAGCTTAAGATGCCCGGGCCCAATGGAATTATCACTCTAGCTAGTGATCCGGACATAGCACTCCGCGCCGAAAACAAGACGGCCGCATTAGCCCTTGAGGCGCTATCCGAAGCCTTAGCGGCCGAGGAACTGACTGCGCTGCGCTCCATGGTTAACATGGATGATGTGATACTCGATAAGAGATCCAAATCCACGTCCTTCAAGACAGCTGACGAAATAGTCAAATTCCAGGTCCATCCACCGGACCCCAATAAAACAGCTTCCATCGGGGCACGACTGACCCCTGATGCAGACACCGCACTGTGAGAGTTCCTACGAGAGAACTGGGACATCTTCGCCTGGCACCCTTCAAACATGCCAGGGATCCCACGCAGGCTGGCCGAACACAGCTTAAATATCCTAAAAGGATTTAAACCTATCAAACAAGCCCTTCGGCATTTTTCCGAACCCAAGAGACAGGCTATGGGAGAGGAGCTAGCCAAGCTATTAGAGGCCGGATTCATCAGAGACATAAAACATCCGGACTGGCTAGCAAACCTGGTGATGGTACCAAAGAAGGACAAATCCTGGCGCCTGTGTGTCGATTTTAAAGACCTTAACAAGGCTTGCCCAAAGGATCCCTTCCCCCTCCCCCGTATCGATCAAATTATCGATGCCACCACAGGACACGATTTGTTGTGTTTCCTCGACGCATACTCCGGTTACCATCAAATCAAGATGGCAGAATCAGACCAAGCTGCAACCGCATTCATTACACCATACGGCCCATTCTGCTTCAACACAATGCCCTTCGGGCTGAAAAACGCCGGCGCAACATATCAGCGCATGATCCAGACATGTCTGGCAAACCAGATTGGCAAAACAGCGGAGGCGTATGTGGATGATGTGGTCGTCAAATCAAGACATGTCGAATCCCTAGTAAATGACTTGAGGCTTACATTCGATAACCTCCGAAAATATGACATCAAGCTCAACCCAGAAAAATGCGTCTTCGGCGTTCCAGCCGGAAAGCTCTTGGGCTTCATTGTATCCGGTAGAGGAATTGAAGCAAACCCAGCCAAGATCCGAGCTTTGTCACAATTGGATGTCCCAAAGGACCTTAAACAAATACAAAAATTAACCGGATGCGTGGCGGCTTTAAGCCGCTTCATCTCCCACTTGGGAGAAAAGGCACTACCCCTTTATCGCCTCCTTCGGCGCACCGAACACTTCGAGTGGACGGATGCCACCACGGCCGGACTTGATGAAATAAAAGCCATATTGGCAACAAACCCAGTCCTGGCCGCGCCAATCACCGGCGAACCAATGTTATTGTACATTGCAGCAACACACCAAGTTGTCAGCGCAGTGCTCGTTGTCGAGCGGGAAACGGACGGACACAAATTCCCCCTTCAAAGGCCGGTCTACTACGTGTCCACTGTCCTCACTCCATGCAAATCATGGTACCCGCATTATCAAAAGATTGCATACGCGGTATTCATGGCATCTCGGAAGCTATAACACTACTTTCAAGAGTGTTCCATAACAGTAGCCTCGGAAGTGCCACTAAACGATATTATCAACAACCGCGATGCAACGGGCCGGATTGCAAAATGGGCCATCGAGCTTCTCCCGTTCGATATAACCTATAAGCCACGGCGAGCTATTAAATCGCAAGTTTTGGCCGACTTCGTCGCAGAATGGACGGAGGCTGAGCTCCCTAAAGAGTACGGCACATATTCAAACTGGATCATGCATTTCGACGGCTCCAAAATGTTGGCCGGACTGGGGGCCGGCGTCGTCCTGACGTCCCCCACAGGAGACACAGTCCAATATGTGCTCCAGATCATGTACACGGATTCCAACAATGCAGCCGAATATGAGGCCCTCCTACATGGCCTCCGGATAGCAGTATCCATGGGTATCCAGCGCCTAGAGGTACACGGGGATTCAAACCTCGCGATATCCCAAATAAATGGAGACTTCGATGCCAAGGACCCAAAATGGCAGCTTACCGCGACGCCGTCCTAAAAATGTTAGCTCGGTTCGAAGGGCTGGAGTTCCACCATATAGCCCGAGAAAACAATCAAGCGGCGGACGTCCTAGCACGCATCGGAGCAAAACGCGATGCAGTCCCCCCCCCCCCAATGTCTTTTTGGAAAGATTGTTCAAGCCATCCGTAACATGGGAGGGGGAACCCGCAAATAACAGCCCGAACCCAGCCGCACCACTCGACGCCGAACAATCTGACACAATTGGAGGCTCTGCCAACGAAATTACACCTTCAGCCCACGCAATAATGGCGGTTATCGCCCCGTGGACAGAACCATTCCTAGCCTACCTTACTAGGCAGGAACTCCCGGAGGACCAAAACGAGGCCCGCTGCATAGTGTGGCGATCTAAGGCCTACAGAGTCCATGAGGGAGAACTTTATGAGAAAAGCACTACCGGAGTCCTTCAAAGGTGCATCTCCGAAGAGGAAGGGCGGAACCTCCTGGCTGAAATTCATGCCGGACTCGGTGGTCACCACGCCGCTGCTTGGTCCCTTGTTAGCAAGGCTTTCCGTATAGGCTTTTACTGGCCGACGGCCCGAGCAGACGCTCAGGACCTAGTCCAACGATGCCCTGGTTGCCAACTTTTTGCCAACCAAAGCCATATGCCACCCACCGCACTCCAAACTATACCCATCACCTGGCCTTTTGTGGTCTGGGGGCTTGACATGGTCGGACCCCTTAAAGGTGGAACCCATAGGAAAAAATACTTACTGGTCATGGTGGATAAGTTCACCAAATGGATAGAAGCCAAGCCTGTTAAAACGGCCGAATCCGGGCCTGTGATAGACTTCATATCCGGGGTTGTACACCGTTATGGCGTCCCCCACAGCATCATAACCGACAACGGTACAAACTTTACCGCCGACGAGGTAAAACTCTGGTGCAAAAACATGGGCATCAAGCTCGATTATGCTTCCATCTATCACCCACAAACCAACGGCCAGGTCGAACGTGCAAATGGTCTTATCATGAGCGGCATTAAACCTAGACTGGTGCGGTCCCTCAAGGAATCTAACACGCACTGGGTAGAGGAGCTCGACTCCGTGCTATGGGGGCTGCGGACCACGCCAAATCGCACCACCGGATACACACCATTTTTTATGGTGTACGGCGCAGAAGCAGTTCTGCCCTGTGACATAATTCATGACTCACCTAGAGTGCGCATGTACGAAGAAAGAGAAGCTGAGCTCGATCGGCAGGACAACTTGGACGCCTTGGAGGAGGAGCACGATGTGGCAAAAGCCCGTTCCGCATTTTATCAACAGCAGGCCCGAAGATACCAAAGCAGAGAAGTACGGGCCAAAAATTACAATGTTGGCGAACTAGTTCTACGCCTGCCGGATAAGAAAAAGGACAAACTCAAGCCCAAGTGGGAAGGTCCATTCATAATCGACCAAGTCCTGACTGGTGGGGCGTACCGCCTGCGAGATGCTGTTGGGGAACGTAGTAATTTCAAATTTTCCTACGCACACGCAAGATCATGTGATGCATAGCAACGAGAGGGGGGAGTGTGATCTACATACCTAGTAGATCGACAACGGAAGCGTTTGGTTGATGTAGTCGTACGTCTTCACGATCCGACCGATCAAGCACCGAAACTACGGCACCTCCGAGTTCTAGCACACGTTCAACTCGATGACGATCCCCGGACTCCGATCTAGCAAAGTGTCGGGGAAGAGTTCCGTCAGCACGACGGCGTGGTGACGATCTTGATGTACTACAGCAGCAGGGCTTCGCCTAAACTCCACTACAGTATTATCGAGGACTATGGTGGCTGGGGGCGCCGCACACGGCTAAGGAAAAGATCACGTGGATCAACTTGTGTGTCTCTGGGGTGCCCCTGCCTCCGTATATAAAGGACTAGAGGGGGGAGGCTGGCCGTCCAAGGAGGGCGCGCCAGGAGAGTCCTACTCCCTCTGGGAGTAGGATTCCCCCCCCCCAATCCTAGTTGGAATAGGATTCGCGGAGGGGGGAAAAGAGAGAGAGGGGCCGGCCCCCTCTCCTTGTCCAATTCGGACCAAGGGAGGGGAGGGGCGCGCGGCCCATGTAGGGCTGCCTCTTCTCTTTTCCACTAAGGCCCATCATGGCCCATTTAGCTCCCGGGGGGGTTTCGGTAACCTCCCGGTACTCCAGTAAAATCCCGATTTCACTCGGAACACTTCCGGTATCCAAACATAGGCTTCCAATATATCAATCTTTATGTCTCGACCATTTCGAGACTCCTCGTCATGTCCGTGATCACATCCGGGACTCCGAACAACCTTCGGTACATCAAAATGCATAAACTCATAATATAACTATCATCGTAACCTTAAGCGTGCGGACCCTACGGGTTCGAGAACAATGTAGACATGACCGAGACACGTCTCCGGTCAATAACCAATAGCGGGACCTGGATGCCCATATTGGCTCCTACATATTCTATGAAGATCTTTATCGGTCAGACCGCATAACAACATACGTTGTTCCCTTTGTCATCGGTATGTTACTTGCCCGAGATTCGATCGTCGGTATTCCAAATACCTAGTTCAATCTCGTTACTGGCAAGTCTCTTTACTCGTTCTGTAATACATCATCTCGCAACTAACTCATTAGTTGCAATGCTTGCAAGGCTTTAAGTGATGTGCATTACCGAGAGGGCCCAGAGATACCTCTCCGACAATCGGAGTGACAAAACCTAATCTCGAAATACGCCAACCCAACATGTACCTTTGGAGACACCTGTAGTACTCCTTTATAATCACCCAGTTACGTTGTGACGTTTGGTAGTACCCAAAGTGTTCCTCTGGTAAACGGGAGTTGCATAATCTCATAGTTATAGGAACATGTATAAGTCATGAAGAAAGCAATAGCAACATACTAAACGATCGGGTGCTAAGCTAGGGGAATGGGTCATGTCAATCAGATCATTCACTTAATGATGTGATCCCGTTAATCAAATAACAACTACTTGTTCATGGTTAGGAAACATAACCATCTTTGATTAACGAGCTAGTCAAGTAGAGGCACACTAGTGACACTTTGTTTGTCTATGTATTCACACATGTATTATGTTTCCGGTTAATACAATTCTAGCATGAATAATAAACATTTATCATGATATAAGGAAATAAATAATAACTTTATTATTGCCTCTAGGGCATATTTCCTTCAGATGCGTCGAACAACCGACTCGAGCCGAACCCGTGGAACGCCACCCGTCTCCGAAGATTCTATGCTTAGCGCCGGACTCTGTGTTCGTCTCCTTCCTCTGTCCATCCCTTTTTTGTATTTTTCTGTCTTACATTTCTCTCCTTCCCATTTTTTTTCTTTCATAGCCCTTAAAGGCTCATCTAGTGATGCGCCACTCGCGCTCATTAAACCTGGGGGCTTCTTTAACAGAAGCTTATTTATACGGGCTTCACGCCCAACACATGCGTCAAACTTACGCATGTACCTTTTTTCTTCACCATTATATGCATCGATATGACTTAAGTTTTGGCCAAGCTGGGTTACCTGGCTCCTGTGCTTACCCCTACGTTCCCGATTGTTTGGCTAGGCGGTAAAGGGAGCATCTCTGTGATTGTTACTGCCGGGTCAGCCGGATGTGTACCTCAGACTGGGTGAAGCCGAAAGCTAGCGTTCTTAAGGGAATATTCGGTCGGTGAAATAAAAGATGATCTTTTTACTCATTTTATGCACCCCCAGATGCTTTTTTTTCTGCATCTCTTCACGCAGTCCGGACATGCACCTTAGGGCATGCCTCCCAGCAAAAGGAACTCTTAACGGAACTATTCTCTCTGGAAGATGTTTCTTACTAACCATGTAATATAACATAACTAGTTGGGCACTTGTCTGATAAAGCACTGATGACCCCTACGCCTGGTCTCCACGCATACCCCGGTTCTTATATAACCGCTAGGGTATTCGGACACACTCCGGACCGTCAGGTCCCGAGGTTGAAGCGAAAAGGTCGGCAACGACAAACGATCTACAATCCGGCTAGAAGGCATTACACATGTCAATTCAAAATTACACAGTCATTCTGACTGATTGTATTCCTCTTCTATACCATCTAACAGGCTGTCTAATTTACAGTCCTGCTGGGAATACTTCGCGGCCAACTCTACTTGGCCGTATACTAAGCTTACAGGGATCTCCTTCCCGTCAGGCCCCACTGGTCTGACCTCGACCATGTGGTTTGGGTCAGACTTCGTAAAACGGGTCTTCACCATGGCCCAGGCCTCCCTAGCGCCTTGTCGGCAGGCCGATATCTTCCACAACCGGAAGCGCCGCCGAGCTCCCTTCAGCTTCTCCGCAAGCTCTCCAAGGCCCTCGAGCACGGAGTGGGCAGGCCATAAGGCTTGGGCAATACCCCGCATCACCTGCCGAATTCGCTCGTGCAGTTGCAAGAGTTCGGGAAGAAGGTCACCCGTAGAACCGGGTATCTCCTCTGCAGGACGACCTGTGAGCATACCTACAGACATTACTCTGTTAGTCGACTTCCTCGCCGAACTCTTTTTTCAAAGTTCGTTCAAGCACTTACTAAAAATGCCACGTCGAAGCCGCTGATTCTCCTTCGTGGAGTCCGACAGCTGGCCACGAACATCTTTAAGTTCGACGTCCAGCTTGGTGTTGGCGTCCTGAAGATCATTCTTCTCTCGCCTCACCTTTGTCAACGTACTCTCACCGGCCTTTAGCCGACGTAAGAGTTGTTGCTTGTCCGGATCGAGTCCGGCGCCATCTGCAATATGATTTGTCAGATTTGCACCCACACCGCACAATACTAATCTTTCGAAGTGTATCTTACCTGAGGGGGTCTCTTTGGGCTCCCCTGCTGCGGCTAGTGCGGCCTCTAGTTGGGCCTTGCACTTTTCCAGCTCCTGGGACAGTACGATATTCTTCTCTGTAAGAAGCTGCATATTAAATGATCCTTAAATCAGTTGCTCTAACTGCTTCAAGTCTCGGGGGCTACTGGCATATATATATATATTTAACCAAAATTTTCTTACCCGTATGTCTTTTACATACTGCTCCGTGGCTCTGGCTAAACCATTTTGAGCGGCACGGAGGTACGCATCTCCTGAATTAAAGGCATCTAAAGCCTCTTGGGAGAAACAAGCGTCGCGTAGAATTGTCCGGCGACGCCTGTGGTTCATGGCACTCTCCACTTCAGAATTTGTGGCAGACAGCCTATCCGCATCCTCTGTCGGAGGAGCGTCCGGTGCGCGCCTTGTGCTCGCCTCCGCTTCCTAGCCAGATGTTGGAGCCTGGCTGGTGGAGGCGCGATTGGCAACCTCTCCGGATGTAGTCCGGCGAGGTCTATTCGTTCTGAAGATAGCACGAACATTAATATGCCCTGACAGAATAACTCCAGGGAAACAGAGGGTGCACTATACCTTTGCGCCGGCATCTCAGTCCGGACTACATTCCTTTTTGCCCCACGGGGCCCTGCGGCCCCTCGTTGGCTAGCCGCCGCAGGTTCGGCCTCCTGCCTCGGAAATCTCCCCTGCAAAACACGGTTGTCGTCAGAAACACCGGGCTACGTAAGGGTGGAATCTCTTTCAAGGGAATAAGACCCTGGTTTCTGTCACCTGGGAGGCCGGGATTAACCCTGGGTAATCCGCCGTAATGGCTACCAAGGTATTGTCCTTGCTTAGCTGATGGAACACCCCATCAATAAGCTCCACCGATATGTCCGGATCCTCTTTGGAGTCCGGATTGAGGGACCGTTCTGGGTCCTCGGGCTGTGGAGGGCGGCTGTTTATATCCTTTACCTCCTGTCGCAGTTCCTGCATTGAAGTCGTTAGACTACCTATCTAACCATGGGAGTATAAAACAAACGGGCAAGCGCAATTGTTCACTTACCCAACTTGGAGGATCGTACATACTGAATCCGGCCCGCGGGTTGACGCGGAGGAATTCCTCCTTTTCTCCCTTGTACAAAGAGGATAAGATCTTTACTAAGGCGGCGGCTGAGGCCGGCCCCTTACGACCGTAACGTGTGGCGTCATCCTCCCCGTTGAAATCCCACATGGGGTGGCCTCTATATTGAAGCGGCTGCACCCCTAGCATAATGCATGCGGCCATGACTCCAATCATGGTTAGTCCGGAATGAGCCAACAGTCTTATCCGGCCCATCAGGTAAAGGACGTCTCTGTCACTTTCTCTCTAAGAGCTCCGCGGACGCCAGCTCAAGCGTTTCTTTAATGGAGCACTGTTGAACTCAGGGAGACCGACCCGGATAGGGTCCGGTAGCGGGACGTCATCTATATAAAACCATTCCGAAGGCCAGTCCTCGGACGCCTTCTTTGGGGTTCCGGATAGGTATCCGGTCCCGGCGATGCGCCATACTTCGGCTCCGCCCACTTGGTATATAGACCCCTCTTGAGAACGGGGCACCAGGCAGAATAACCTCTTCCACAGCGCGAAATGAGCCTCAACGCCTAAAAATAGCTCACAAAGGGCGATGAAACCCGCAATATGCAATACGGAGGCGGGCGTGAGATTGTGCAGCTGGAGGTCGTAGAACTCCAGAAGCCCACGGAGAAATGGATGAATTGGAAATCCCAGTCCCCTTATTAGATAGGGGACGAGGCACACCCGCTCTCCTTTAGAAGGATTGGGGGTGCTCTCTGCTTGTTTTCCGCCATTGTAGGTGGCGAGACCGACTCGGACCGGGACCATGTATGCCTGAGGGAGAAATCCCTTGGCCTGAAGCGACACTAACTCGCTATGCGGGATGGTGCAACTCTCCCAGTCCCCGGGTTTGGGACCGGAGGGGCGAGGGGAGGAGCTGCGATGGCTGGTCATGTTGGAATGGACCTTTGCTGGAAGCGCTCTGATGATAACTCGCGGAAAGGAGAAGATGTGGTTTGGACCTAAATCCCCATCCCGTTAAATAGGCGGATCGTTTATACGGCTAGGGGTGTGGATGTAAAAACGCCTTGGCTTTTCGCATTCGTTTGACATGTGGAAGATGGCCATTATTGGGCGTGGAAGCCGAGGAGCACTACATTACAAAAATCGGACATTATTCCTACAGGTACACAAGATTTGGAGAAGAACCCGCCTTGCAATGCCGAACAATCTGCGCGCCAGACTCGTCGTCATTGAAGCCTGGTTCGGGGGCTACTGAGGGAGTCCTAGATTAGGGGGTGTTCGGGTAGCCGGACTATACCTTCAGCCAGACTCCTGGACTATGAAGATACAAGATTGAAGACTTCGTCCCGTGTCCAGATGGGACTTTCCTTGGCGTGGAAGGCAAGCTTGGCGATGCGGATATTCAAGATCTCCTACCATTGTAACCGACTCTATGTAACCCTAACCCTATCCGGTGTCTATATAAACCGGAGGGTTGTAGTCCGTAGGCAATCAACTCCATATACAACAATCATACCATAGGCTAGCTTCTAGGGTTTAGCCTCCTTGATCTCGTGGTAGATCTACTCTTGTACTACCCATATCATCAATATTAATCAAGCAGGACGTAGGGTTTTACCTCCATCAAGAGGGCCCGAACCTGGGTAAAACATCGTGTTCCCTGCCTCCTGTTACCATCCGGCCTAGACGCACAGTTCGGGACCCACTACCCGAGATCCGCCGATTTTGACACCGACAGTTAGCCACATATTTACTCTGAGCTACCGAGTCTACGATGTAGTTTAGGCTCGGACTTGACAACAGGTGAATGCATCATTGGTAGATGAACTTTGGAGTCTCCATTGAATTCACCAGTGATAGAGTGCACACTTGTATTTGGGAAATTTCCTTTTCGAGTGAACGTCGATGGTAGATGCACTCTGAGGTCTCCAGTGTTGCACTGTCGACAGTGCATGCTTTTTAAACATATACACTTGTCATCCCTGGGAATCATGATGGTTCCCATCAATAGTTAGAAACGGTAGGCAAGTATTCCTTGCCCTGACTTGACGAAACTGTTGGATTGGTTTTGGAAAATGGTTTTGATGGAAAAGGTTTTGTTACAAAACAGGTTGGAAACTCTTTACCCCACTTGTTACATTGGAGGATATGTTGTTATTAGGTGTAGCTTGCCAATACATTCAATGCACTGACCCTCGTGGCCGCAACGTATTATGTTGCAGGATCTTCCGTGTCGAAGATAGATATGAAGTAGGGTTACGATGCTATACTCAACTGTTGTGTGTGAGTGGATGGATGATGACCCACAACTATAGGGGATCAACCGTAGTCCTCTTGATAAGTAAGAGTGTCGAAATGATAACTGGTTTTAAGCAAGGTATTCTCTGGAAGTACTGAAAGTAGCAGTAATAGATAGTTTTGTAGCAAGGTAATTCGTAACAAGTAACAAGTAGCAACGGTAACAAAGGTGCAGCAAGGTGAGGGAGTCCTGGATTAGGGGGTCCTCGGGTGTCCGGGCTACGTGATATGGGCCGGACTGATGGGTCGTGAAGATACAAATGTAGAAGACCTTCCCCCGTGTCCGGATGGGACTCTCCCTATGTGTGTTAGCATAATTATGCTACTGTTACGATTGTGTTTTTTCACGTTTTAATTAGTGTTTGTGCCAAGTAAAGCCTTTAGGATCTTCTTGGGTGATAGTTGTTTGATCTTGCTGAAAAAATAGAAAATTTTCGCTCACGAAAATAATTTTCAGTTTTTACCAGAGAGCGATAAAATACCCATTCCACTTGAAGTAGATCTATATACAAATTGCTCAGGTCGTCCTAATTTTTCAGAATTTTTTGAGTTACAGAAGTATTCTAAATAGTCAGATTACTACAGACTGTTCTATTTTTATAGATTCTATTTTCTTTGTGTTGTGTGCTTATTTTGATGGCTCTATGGTTTTCTTTGATGAGGTTTTGCCATAAAAAAGTTGGAATACAATAGATATAATGCAAGAACAAAATATGGATTGGCTTGATACAACACTTATAGTAGTGATTTATTATTCTTATATTAAGGGATCTCACGAACGTTTTGTTGAGTTTTGTGTGATTGACGTTTTCAAGTTTTGGGTTATCTTACGATGGATGAAGGAATAAGGAGTAGAAGAGCCTAAGCTTGAGGATGCCCCGACATCCCAAGCTATTATCCAAAAAATGAGCAACCAACTAAGCTTGGGGATGCCCCCGAGTGGCATCCCCTCTTTCTTCTAATGACCATCGGTATTTTACTCGAAGCTATATTTTTATCCGTCGCATACTATGTGTTTTGCTTGGAGCGTCTTGTATGATATGAGTATTTTCTTGTTTTATTTTGTGTTTTAAGTCTTGATCCCTTGCTAGACACACCAATTAGAGAGAGCCAAAATTATGTCATGACTTGTTAGAGTTGCTCTCTACGCTTCACTTAAATTTTTATGAGCTATGGACTTGCTCTAGTGCTTCACTTATATCTTTTTGAGCACGGTGTGCTTAGTATTTTTGAATAAATGCTCTCTTGCTTCACTTAGATTTATTTGAGAGTTAGTACAATTTTCAAAAATTCTCTCTTGCTTCACTTAAATTAATTTGAGAGAAAGAAATATTATGCTCATGGTCTTCACTTATATTTGTTTGAGCTTGTCAAAAGAAACACATGAAAATTAGTCCCAAAGTGATAGATATCCAAGAAGGCTATATTAAAAAAATTCATGAAGATCATTGGACAAAATAAACTTGATTCTTAGTAATAGTTTTGAGATATGATGATGTGATATGTGAATCATCTTCATGAGTAATTATGCTTTAGTAAGAATATTGGTGTTAAGGTTTGTGATTCCCTATGCAAGCACGAAAGTCAATAGTTATGCAATGAAATTATATCCTACTTATGGTGCATTATTCGGTGTTAGTTATGCTTAATGCTCGCTTATGAGATTATTCGTTTCTTTGGTCGCTTCTCAATCTTTTGCTAGCCTTCATTTTGCACTAAGTATGATCTCTACTTGTGCATCCAAAAACCTTTAAACCAGTTTTGCCACATGAGTCCACTATATCTACCTATATGCGGTATTCTTTTGTCGTTCTAACCAAATTTGCATGTGCCATCTCTAATTTTCAAAAATAAACTTCTCTTTTGTGTGTTTGTTTCGCTCGCGGAGCGGTGAGGGGTGGCTAATATTTTCCATGCAAGATGTGTTATTCTCAAGATGAGTGTTTATTCACTTGTCATTGCACGAGAGTAAGGCAAAGGTATTAGGGATGCCCAGTCCTGAAATGAAAAAAATGAATTTATTTTATGTTGTCAAATAATAAATTCCTTGGAAAGTGTTGGTATGGAGGGCATCCGTGGATACGGCTAGCCATGGAAAGTGAAAGTATGGTGGAAAAGGAATAAACTTTATTTTCTATTTGGGACCCGCCTATGATATATCTAAGCATGGAAAGTATTGGGAACTCTAAGTCGTTTTCGTTGGTGGGATGGATACACCTCCCAAAATGTTTTTATCTCTAAGTTTTTCGCTTTGAGCACTGGCACCTCTACAAATCCCTACTTCCCTCTGTGAAGGGCCTTTATTTTACTTTATGCAATTTTTATTTTGAATTTGTACTTGAGTATTGGATTAGGGTTTAGTGTTTCCACCTTCTCTTATAAAAGCACCAACTAGGAGGCAAATATGATCGTACTTGAGTATTGGATGTAGCTAATACACGAGTGTGTTTCATGAATGGATCAATGGTTGAGCATGATGGGCTACGGATAGCTTATTTTAGCGTTGATATTTTGAAAGACATGGTTGCTTGTTGATATGCTTGACTATTTAAATTGTCATGTCAAAAATAGACAATTGCTTTGAATAATATAAAAGTCCAAATGTCCATGCTATAAAGAAAACAAATATGATATGACATGTTAGGCAGCATTCCACATCAAAAATTCTGTTTTTATCACTTCCCTACTCGAGAACGAGTAGGAATTAAGCTTGGGGATGTTGATACGTCTCCAACGTATCTATAATTTTTAATTGTTACATGTTGTTATATTATCAATCTTGGATGTTTTAGAATCATTTTATAGTCATTTTATATCATTTTTTGGTACTAACCTATTGACATAGTGCCATGTGCCAGTTGCTGTTTTTTCAATGTTTTTTACATCGCAGAAAATCAATATCAAACGAAGTCCAAATGCCACGAAATTTTATGGAGAATTTTCATGGTCCAAAAGGAACACAACGGGCCCTGGCTGCGCCTGGGGGTGCCCCGAGGGAGGCACAACCCACCAGGGCGCGCCAGGAGGCCCAGGCACACCCTGGTGGGTTGTGCCCACCTCGGGTGCCCCCCGGACCGCCTCTTTGCTCTATAAATACCCCAATATTCCCAAAACCCTAGGGTAGTCGACGAAATATTCATCCAGCCGCCGCAGAGTCCAGAACCACCAGATCCAATCTAGACACCATCTCGGATGGGGTTCACCACCTCCATTGGTGCTTCTCCGATGATGCATGAGTAGTTCTTTGTAGACCTACGGGTCCGTAGTTAGTATCTAGATGGCTTCATCTCTCTCCCTCTCTCTCTCCCTCTCTCTCTCTCTCTCTTGATTCTCAATACAATGGTCTCTTGGAGATCCATATGATGTAACTCTTTTGCGGTGTGTTTGTTAGGATCGATGAACTTTGATTTTATGATCAGATCTATCATTTTATAACAATGAAAGTATTTGAGTTTCTTTGATCTCTTTTATGCATGATTGCTTATAGCCTCGTATTTCTTCTCTGATATTTGGGTTTTGTTTGGCCAACTTGATCTATTTATCTTGCAATGGGAAGAGGTGCTTTGTAGTGGGTTCGATCTTACGGTGCTTGATCCCGGTGACAGAAGGGGAACCGACACGTATGTATCGTTGCTACTAAGGATAAAATGATGGGGTCTATATCTACATAGATAGATCTTGTCTACATCATGTCATTGTTCTTATTGCATTACTCTGTTTCTCTATGAACTTAATACACTAGATGCATGCTGGATAGCGGTCGATGTGTGGAGTAATAGTAGTAGATGCAGGCAGGAGTCGGTCTACTAATCTTGGACGTGATGCCTATATAATGATCATTGCCTGGATATCATCATGAGTATTTGAAGTTCTATCAATTTCCCAACAGTAATTTGTTCACCCACCGTTTGCTATTTGTCTCAAGAGAAGCCACTAGTGAAATCTACGGCCCCGGATCTCTTTCTCATATTATTTGCCTTTGTGATATACTTTTATTTGCTTTTATTTTCAGATCTATTAATCCAAAAATCCAAAAATACTTTGCTGCATTTTATTTTATTTGTGATCTATTTATTCAATCTATTACAACTTTCTCCTATCATGCACCAATTTCTGGCACCGTTACCCGAAAGGGATTGACAACCCCTTTAACACGTCGGGTTGCGAGGATTTGTTATCTGTGCAGGGGTTGTTTACGTTGTGTTGCTTGGTTCTCCTACTAGTTCGATAACCTTGGTTTCATATTTGAGGGAAATACATACCGCCACTGTGCTGCATCATCCCTTCCTCTTTGGGAAAATACCAACGTAGCTTCAAGCGACATCAAATGACGGTATGGACGACGATGCCAGAGACAAACCAGGCAAAGGCCCGGCATTTACCGGGCGCTGGACGGCCACCTCCACATATGATGTGTATATGGTGGATACACCTAAAAAGGATGACGACGACAGGAAAGATCCGAGCGAGGACAAGCCTGTCGAGGCACCACCAAAATGTCGATGTCAGCGCCGCCGCTCAAAATCGCGTCGCAAAAAGGACAGCAATACCGGCACCGGAGACAATAACACTCCGGACGATGCCGAAGATCCCGAAGACCCCGTCGAGCCTGCGTCCAAGCAGGATGAGTGGGAGGAGGGACAAGTTAACCCCGACGAGCCTGTCGGGAATGAGGATTCGGAGGATAGTAACTATCTACCGGTCTCCGAGGAGGATGTCAGCCTCGGCAACAAAGACTTCATCGTGCCAGAGGATCCCCTCGAGCAAGAACGCTTTAAGAGACAGCTAATCACAACCGCGGGGAGCCTAAAAAATAAACAACAACAGCTTCAAGCTGAACAGGATACGCTCAACGATAGGTGGACCCAGGTCCTAGCTGCTGAGGAATACGGCCTCGAGCGCCCATCAAAGAGTTATCCGAAACGTCGGCTACCGCCACAATTCGATGACGAGGCCCTTGAGCCAATACCGTCAAGATATAATCATGCTGATGGACCAGACCAACCACCACATGGGCTAGACAAAGCGGCTGCTTATGCCGAACACCATCCTGCACCACTTTGCCGTCGAGGCAAAGAGGTAGTGGCTCCGTGCTACACCTACGACCTACGCCAGGACCTGGACAATAGAGCCGGTCAGGCCAGATCAATCTATGGATCAAGGGGGCGTGCTCCAACGTGAGATGACGGCCATCAAGCCTGGCGCGATAAGCATAACCTCACCCGGGCTGAAAACCGAACACGGATGTCATCCGAACTCCATCGTGACGTTGCCCATACAGAGGCGTCGCACACCCCTTATGCTTTACCAATGAGGTAATGCGGCAGTAGTTCCCAGAAGGGTTTAAACCCGTTAACATTGAAGCATACGATGGAACGACAGATCCCGCGGTATGGATTGAAGATTTTCTTCTCCATATTAACATGGCTCGCAGTGACGATCTCCACGCCATTAAATACCTCCCCCTAAAGCTAAAAGGACCAGCACGGCACTGGTTAAATAGCCTCCCAAAGAACTCTATTGGCAGTTGGGAAGATTTGGAGGATGCATTTCGAGACAAGTTCCAAGGTACTTATGTTCGGCCACCGGACGCCGATGACCTTAGTCACATAGTCCAGCAACCCGGAGAGTCAGCCCGCAAACTCTGGACTCGGTTGCTAATTAAAAAGAACCAAATCGTCGACTGTCCGGACGTTGAAGCCCTAGCGGCCTTCAAACATAGCGTCCACGACGAATGGCTTGCCTGACACCTCGGCCAAGAAAAGGTGAAGTCTGTGGCAGCCCTTACCGCACTCAAGACCCGCTTCTGACGGGAAAAGACAGCTGGTTAGCTCATAGAAGCAATAGTACCAGCGCCCCCGGCACATCTGAAGCCACAGATGGCTGCGACGTAACAAGCACAAGCGTCGGAACAACAATGAAGAAACCGAAGACACAATGATCAATGCCGGATTCAGCGGCTCTAAACCCAGTTAGCGGAAGAATCCATTCAAAGGGAATAGGGACCGCCCATCCAATTTAGACAAAATACATGATCGGCCTTGCCAGATTCATGGTACCCCCGACAAGCCTGCAATTCATTCCAACAGAAAAGGTTGGGTCTTCAAGCAGGCCGGTAAGTTAAATACCGAACATAAGGGGAAAGGGCCGCCAAGCGAGGATGATGATGAGCCCCACCCATTGAACACAGGGGGGTAGAAGAAATCCCCCCGGAGGTAAAAACAGTGAATATGATATATGTCACTCATATCCCCAAGAGGGAGCGCAAACGTGCGCTAAGGGACATCTACACCGTAGAGCCGGTCGCCCCAAAATTCAATCCTTGGTCGGCTTGTACAATCACCTTCGATCGTAGGGACCACCCGACCAGTATCCGTCATGGAGGTTCAGCAGCCCTGGTCCTCGATCCAATCATCGATGGATTCCATCTCACTCAAGTCCTTATGGATGGCGGCAGTAGTCTTAACTTGATTTATCAAGACACTGTCCGCAAAATGGGTATTGAACCGTCAAGAATCAAGCCTAGTAACGCCACCTTTAAAGAAGTGATACCCGGCGTAGAGGCCCGCTGCACGGGTTCCTTAACATTGGAAGTAGTCTTCGGTTCACCGGATAACTTTCGAAGCGAAGACTTGATCTTTGACATTGTCCCCTTTCGCAGTGGTTATCACACACTGCTCGGACGAACTGCCTTCGCCCGCTTCAATGCAGTCCCGCACTATGCTTACTTAAAGCTCAAGATGCCCAGACCGCGCGGAGTTATCACAGTCAATGGAAACATGGAGCGCTCCCTCCGTACTGAGGAGCATACTGCAGCCCTTGCGGCTGAGGTACAGAGTGGCCTCATCAAGCCAAACACTTCATCGGCCATCAAGCCCCCAGACACGGTCAAAAGAGTCTGGCCTACTGTAACGCCCTCGATGCGGCTATATCTCCCACGTGTCGAAGCACGACTTAGAGGCATAACCACATTGAAAGCAATGTCGCAAGTGAGGTAGTCTTTGCAAACAACCCATGTAATACAATAAGGGAAAAAGGTACATAGTTGGCTTACAATCGCCACTTCACACAATACATGTATAAAATATTACACTCATCCAGATACACTCAAGGTCCGACTATGGAACCAAAATAAAAGAAGACTACCCCGAATGCTACACAGATCCCCGATCGTCCCGACTGGGCTCCACTACTGATCAACTGGAAACGAAACAACATAACGAACACGATCTTCCACGAGCTCCTCCTTGAGCTTGGTTGCGTCACCTGCACGATATCATTGGCATCTGCAAGCTCGTTTTGGAAGTATCTGTGAGTCACGGGGACTCAGCAATCTCACACCCTCGCGATCAAGACTATTTAAGCTTATAGGAAGGGTAAAAGGTATGAGGTGGAGCTGCAGCAAGCGACTATCATATATGGTGGCTAACATACGCAAAAGAGAGCGAGAAGAGAAGGCAAAGTGCGGTCGAGAAACTATGATCAAGAAGTGATCCTAGAACAACCTACGTCAAACATAATTCCAACACCGTGTTCACTTCCCGAACTCCGCCGGAAAGAGACCATCACGGCTACACACGCGGTTAATGCATTTTAATTAAGTTAAGTTTCAGGTTTTCTACAACCGGACATTAACAAATTCCCATCTGTCCATAACCGCGGGCACGGCTTTCGAAAGTTCAAATCCCTGTAGGGGTGTCCCAACTTAGCCCATCACAAGCTCTCACGGTCAACGAAGGATATTCCTTCTCCCAAGACAATCCGATCAGACTCGGCATCCCGGTTACAAGACATCCTCGACAATGGTAAAACAAGTCCAGCATCATCGTCCGAATGTGCCGACAAATCCCGATAGGAGCTACACATATCTCGTTCTCAAGGCACACTCAGATGAGTCAGACGTCGGGTAGGTCAGCCCAGAGTTGCCCCTGGTAGCCCCGGACATCGCTCAGTTGGACCAACACTTAGAGAAGCACTGGCCCGGGGGGGTTAAAATAAAGATGACCCTTGAGTCCGCGAAACCCAAGGGAAAAAGGGTAGGTGGTGAATGGTAAAACCAATGTTGGGCATTGCTGGAGGAGTTTTATTCAAGGCGAACTGTCAAGGGGTTCCCATTATAACCCAACCGTGTAAGGAACGCAAAATCCGGGAACATAACACCGATATGACGGAAACTAGGGCGGCAAGAGTGGAACAAAACACTAGGCATAAGGCCGAGCCTTCCACCCTTTACCAAGTATATAGATGCATTAATATAAATAAGAGATATTGTGATATCCCAACAAATATCCATGTTTCAACAAGGAACAAACTCCGATCTTCACCTGCAACTAACAACGCTATAAGAGGGGCTGAGCAAAGCGGTAACATAGCCAAACAATGGTTTGCTAGGACAAGGTGGGTTAGAGGCTTGCCTTAACAATATGGGAGGCATGATAAGCAAGTGGTAGGTATCGCAGCATAGGCATAGCAAAAAGAGCGAGCAACTAGCAAGCAAAGATAGAAGTGATTTCGAGGGTATGGTCATCTTGCCTGAAATCCCGCAAGGAAGAAAAACGAGTCCATGAAGAAGACAAACGGGCATAGTCGAACGGTTCCTCACAAACGCGACGTTATCGGAACCAACCCTAAGAAGCAACACCAGAAAGAAGCACACAACATAGTAAACAGCCAACACAAGAACATGGCATGATATGCGGGATGCGGTATGCGGTGCATATGCATGATTTGGAAAGGAATGATTGAACCTGGCCTCAACTTGGAAATCCAAGAGTGCCACTGGAAAGGTGAGGTGATTTCGGTTGAAATCGATATAAAGATCACCGGAATCGGATGCACGGTTTGGAAATGGCAAGCAAAACAAATATGGCACCGGTCTGCGATAATCAACACGAGACCATCTAAATGCATCAA
Source organism: Triticum urartu (assembly GCF_003073215.2). Taxonomy (NCBI): domain Eukaryota; kingdom Viridiplantae; phylum Streptophyta; class Magnoliopsida; order Poales; family Poaceae; genus Triticum; species Triticum urartu. Next base: position 53,429,429 of record NC_053025.1, on the reverse strand, counting down.
GAACAACATGCTACAGCACTCCAACATGACAAAAAAAAATACACGACAGGGATCCACTCATAATGCTTGACAAAAGATGAGCACTGTGCTATGGCTAATTCACTAAATAACAGGTTCAAACAAGCATGGCAAAAGTGCAAAAGATAACAGGTTTCAGACTTAGTGAAATTAACAACATGTCAGGAATTTATCATCAGGAAGCAATGTTTAGAGCACGATAACTACATGCTACATGAACATATCATGGAAAAGCAAGTCATGGTATGAAGCTACTCAAAGCATACAACAAAAGTCCCTTAGTGACCATGAGCCAAAAGGGATCAGAAAATACAATTGCAAGCATGTGAACATAGCAAAAACATAAACAGATTCAGACTTAGTGAAAAACTGGAGCATGGCAAAACAGATAACGAGTAGGCATGTTTACGAGCTCGATGCACTCACTACGAGGCATTGCATGACAAACTAAGCATACACCCAGCAAACAGACATGACATAGAAGCTAGACATGGCAAGAACAACATCATAGCATGCACGTATCAACAACAACAAGCTTGGCAAAATTGCAAAACATGTTAACAATCTGCCAGGAACATTTTATAGCAAAAGTAGAGCTCGATTGACTCAAGCTAGGGTGCTCCATAATTGCAAACAAAGACATGGATGGATAGAGCACCACAATATCTACAAAACATCCTTACTGATCATGCTCAAAAGAGGCACGTATCACTCGGAAACAACATGAACATATGGCATAAAAATAAGGACAGGGCAGAGACTTAGAATATTTCTAAGTCCTTGAAATCAGCAACATTAAGTAAGCTACTTTGCATGCTTGTGCTAGTCACCACAAAGATCACAAAAATACATGGCATACACCCCTATAAAGATGGCATGGCATTCTTCAAAACACATGTAGAGCTCAGGATCATAGCGTGCACACATAAATCATGGCAAAAATGACAAAAGAGCAAATGTTGATACGAATCTGAAACTAACATCACATAGCCCTCTTCCAACAGCATTTCGGGATCAAGATGAGCTCAAATGAAAATGATGCAGTGAGATGAAATGATGTACTCGTCGAGACGAACATTTTGATATGCTACACGCACGAATCGGAGCTACGATGAGGAAGTTATCGCATGCCAAAGTATGCAAAAAATATCAGGAGGAGAGGGGGGAAAGTCAATCGGATCTAGGGTTACTGTAGCTCCCGATCGGATCCGGCGACGGGCACTGTAGCTGCCGGAGTTCGAGGATGCCGGAGGTTTGGCCGGAACAGGGGCACGGTGGCCGGCCTTGGAACCACCGGAGCGAGGGAGGATGGATCCGGCGTGGCGGGGGAGTTGCGGGCGTCGGGCGGCGCTGGAGGCCGGCGCGGTGGCGCGAGCTCGCCGGCGAGGGGCAGCTCCGGCCGGTGCAGGCGGCGAGCACTCCGGGCGGCGGCGCGGGGTACGGAGGAAGCGGCGCGGTGAGGGGCGCCCAGGCGACGGGCAACGGGGCGCATGTGGGCCGAGAGGGCTCCGCGCGGGCTGTGGCGGGCCGTGGCGGTGGAAGACCCAACGGGGGACATGTGGCAGCCCCTCAGTGGCTGCAGGAGGCGGCGACTGGGGTGTCCGGCGCGGCGGACATTGTCCGGCGGCGGAGAGGGGATTTTTCTAAGGTTAGGGTGGTAGGAGACCCGGGATTTTCGAGGGGAGGCCTATTTATAGAGGTAGAGGGAGCTAGGAAAGTCCAAATGAGGTGCGGTTTGCAGCCACGCGATCGTGATCGAACGGCCTAGGTGATGGAGGAGGTTTAGGTGGGTTTTGGGCCACTTGGAGGGGTGTTGGGCTGCAACACACATGAGGCATTTTCGGTCCCTCGGTTAACCGTTGGAGTATCAAACGAAGTCCAAATGGCACGAAACTTGACAGGCGGTCTACCAGTAGTAAACCAAGGCCGCATGACAAGTCTCGGTCCAATCCAAAAACGTTTAACACCTGCACACAAAAAGAGGTAGAAAGGGACACCGGGTGACATAGGAGCGCCGGATTGCAAAACAGACAACGGGGAAAAAGCTCAGATGCATGAGACGAACACGTATGCAAATGAAATGCACATGATGACATGGTATGAAATGCGTGACACGCAAGCAATGACAAGGCAACAACATCGAATAACTGGAGGACACCTGGCACATCGGTCACGGGGCGTTACACCTACCCTGCAGAATAATAGCTCGGTGAATTCGGAGCAGGACTAGCAGTTCCGCCTCCGTCACTCGCCCCATGTAACCGCAACATATGTACCACGTGTGCATAACTACAGACTTAAAATACCTTGGGCAACAAGAGAGGCACAATGCGGGCAGGGTCTATAGCGCGGTTTAACCCTATTTTGACCTCAACCCCTTCCTTTTTCTTCCTTCCCCCCCCCTCTTATTATAGGTTCGTTAAAACCTCATCTCCTGACAGTCGCACAAGGGCTCCTTCACATGCCCCTTCTATACATACGATCATCGATTTTTTTCCTCTCAAAGGATTCAACACCAAGGCGATAGTGGCGCAGACATGCGGCAGGGCGTTAAGGGAATCTTCAAGAATACCTTTTCTTTTCGGCCCTGTATACAGCTTCCCCTTGTGTACAAAACTCTCGGCATGTAAAATAGCTTGATCTTTATGACATTATCTGTAATAGCACGTCTTGACGTATCAATCAGATTATAATGGAAACAGTTTTTCACAAACCCCTATTCAGTATTGGTTTATTTCATAAAATTTGTATCCCTTCTTTGTCGCCAGATCGCCATATATACTTTTGTACGGCTTAAATGCCAGGGGCTCTATTCGGCCATACATATTTCCAAAAAGTCCAAACACTTCTAGAGTATACTTCGGCGTCCCGAATATTGAATTATATGCATTAGCTTCGAATTATGTCTTTGGTCAATAGTTGGGTTGCCCGGCTCCTGTGATTACTACCTTACGTTTTGCTTGTTCGGCTAGGGTAGTAAAGGGAGAACTACTGCGATTCTGTTTCTGGTTCGTCCGGTCAAACACCTTAGTAGAGAAAGCCGAAAACTGACTGTCATGATACGACGAGAGTTGGTCGGCGATTCGGGGACTTGCTATAAATCTCTTGAAATTTATTTAGTATTATACGAAGGACTGGCCTTCGTCCAGTCACACGCCTAAGGCATCCCAGTTCGGATGGCCTCATACGCACCAGGGGCTAGTACTTAGCCCCACCGTCAAACTCCTATGGCTAAGTGAAAGTAGTAAAGCCGCATAGTCTGATTGCCTGGTTCGCCGCGTAGACACCTCCTTTATGGACCAAGACATTGGTCAAGTGTGATCATGCGCTACCCCGAACACCCCTGTAATATCTACGTGGGGGCTGAAGCCGACGACTGGCAAACTTTCAGAATTAAAAACGGCCGCACAGAAGGAAAATAATTTCAAATAAAGACATAAATATATTACCAAGCCTTGGATCATAAAACAAAGTCTGGACAACCCGGATAAATTCATTCAAACATGATATCCTTCGAGCATTGGCCCTCTACTATTTGGACACCCTCCAGGACATCATCAAAATATCACTCCGGCTTGCGGTGGTCCTTGCCTTCGGGTGGGCCCTCGGTCGCCACGATGGTGGCCTTCATCTTCTCCCAATGCATCTTGACACGGGAAAAGGCCATCCATGCACCCTGTATGCACGCCGAGCGCTTTACAGCTTCGACTCGGGGTAGTGCGTCAGCGAGTCACTTCACCAGGCCAAAGTAGCTGCTAGGAATGGGTTCGGTTGGCCACAGTCGGACTATAACGTCCTTCATGGCCAAGCCGGACATCCTATGCAGCTCTGCCAACTGCATCATCTGGTTGTTCAATAGCGTTGGACGCTCCGATGCCAGGTATACTGTGACCAGAAGAGCTTCTCCGTTGTGCTCCCCTCCCGGGCCCAGAAGAACTCCACGGCATCGGCAGCGCTCTTTGGAAGATCCGCAAAGGTATCTAGAGAACTCCACAGTCGAGTGAGCAAGGCATATCTCTGACCGCCAAATACACTCTGCAAAAGAAATGGCTTACCAGCCACTATCTGTTCGGCCTGCCGGATCTCCTCCCGAGCTGCCCGGGACTCGGTCCGCGCCTCCTTGGCCTAATTGAGGGCTTTGGCAAGTTCGGCCTCTTGGGTCGAAGTCTTCTCCTCCAAAGTCTCGCATTTTTTTTGATAGAAAGATTGTAAGGGAACCCCATATAGTATAATTGGTGCAACAAACCCAAATTGCAAGTACCATGCCTTGAACCTGGGTGGGTGGGAAGGCATCAGCCCCTTCCCACCACTAGGCTACGCCTTAGTCTCGCATTTACTGATGGTGTCTTTCAACTCCTGCTCCACTTCGGCCACCCTCTCTTCGTGCTGGCGGTGGGCGACCTGTTCGGTCTTTAAATCCGCAGCCGCTTATCAGCGGCTGCTTTGCTCGCTTTCGCCTCCTCCTTGGCTTGGGCAAGGGCGCTCTTGAGGGTCTCGACCTCGGCTGCGCTACCTGCAATCATAATCATAGTAGTGCATGAGTTTAACTCTGAATTTGCATATCACTTCAGGCATATAAGAGCTCTTTTAAACATACCTTGCGCCTCATCGAACCGCTTATTAATGCGGTCGATCTCATCATCAGCCAACTTCAGCTTCCGATTGAGTTCGGAAACTTCAATGGCATGGGCGGTCGCTGCCAACAGGGAAGCCTGTCATCCAATAGACAAGTACGTCACCTCCTGCGATTACTACTCGATCCTTTGTTCGACCTTTTTCAAAACCAAACAGAGTCTCAGGGGCTACTATCTACATACAGGCATATTTCCTTCATATGAAAAGTGTCTAAGAGTATTACGTCGCATACCTTGAAGCCTGTTAGTAGGCTGGTCAAGGCTACGTTCAGCCCGCTCTTTGCGGACCGAACCTTCTCAACCACCACACCCATCAGGGTGTGGTGCTCCTCCACGATGGCAGCACGTTGCAGTGCCTCCACCAAAGTATTCGGTGCCTCCGGATTGGTGGAGGTCGTCGTCAAAGCCGACGCTCCCCCTCCTTCGAAGGGGGTTGCTTGCTCGATTCTAGAGCCGCATGGGTCTCCGAAATAGTGTTCGGCTGGGGGGCGGACTGGTCAGGGCCCCTGCCGTCGGTCTCCATGGAGGTTGCACCCCCCATGTTCTTGGCAGCCGAGGCCTCACCCTCGGGTGCCGTCGTGGCAGCCTCGCTCACCCCTCGGTGGCCTGGAGAGGTCCTTCGGGACAACACCTCGGTGTCATCCGTGGTGGTAGGCGGAGAAGCTTGCGGAGGCGTCTCGCTCTCTGCCATCTCGGGTGGCAGAGAACTCCCCTCAGATAATGAAGGGTTGGGGAGTTCGCGAGCAGGGCTGAAATACACATAACATGATATGTTATATTAAAAGCATAGAGGACCGAATACTCGTAATGAAACCTTTGGTACTTATGATTCGGTCAGGGGCTTCGTCCTGGGGCGCCTCTCGGGGATGTGTTCGGCATGTGAATCCAAACCATCCGAGAGGGTTATCTTCCCCCTCTTGGACACCCCCTCCTCCGAGTCTATGGAGGCTGCCCTTTTCTTGTTCCTCCCCTTGAGGGGAGAGTCACTTTACGCCTTCTCCTCCTCTTCATCTTCATCTCCATCATGGGAGGAGGGGACTTCGGTCTCTCCGGACATCGCGTACAAAGTACCCTTACGACGGGGGCCGCCCTTGGCCTCCTTGCCCTTCTTCTTAGCCTTCTTCTCCGGTGCCTTATGATAAGGCACCGGGACCAGCATCTTCGTTCGCTGGGGAAGGGCCAGATCTTCAGGCAGCGGAGCTGGACACTTGATCCGCTCCGCCTTCGCTATCCAACCCTGTGAGAGGGACGGAGAATTCATTAGGCCTAAGGATTCATGGAACAAAGGTATGTTTGGGGAATAATACACTTACCGGAGTGGCTGGATTCTCGCTGTCAAGGCCGATGTCGTCGGTCTTCTTCGGCCACGTCTCCTGGGCCTTGAAAAGCAGCTTCCAGATCTCTTCGTGCGTTGTGCCTAAGAAGTGATGTAGGGTCCGGGGACCTTCCGGATTGAACTCCCACATATGGAGAGGCCGGAGTTGGCAGGGGAGGATCTACGGAAGAGCATCACCTGAATCACATCAGTGAGACCGGTGTTCTTGTTTATCATGTTTTTATGTGCTTTTACAGCATCAACACTTCCGCAGTCGACCCCCAGTCCAGACCCTTGTTGGTCCACGATGTAAGCCGCATAGGGGGTCTGGATCTAAACTCAGGAGTGGCTGCCCATCTGGCGCCGCGGGTTTCGGTGATGTAGAACCACTCCTATTGCCAGACCTTGACGGTCTCCACAAAGGCCCCTTTAGGCCAAGTGGGGTTGGGGAGCTTGCTCACCATGGTGCCACCTCAGTCCGCATGCTGCCCGTCGACCACCTTCAGCTCCACATTGAAGACTTTTAACCATAGGCCGAAGTGTGGGGGGATGCGGAGTAGCGCCTCGCACACGACGATAAACGCCGAGATGTTGAGGATAGAATTTGGGGCTATATCATGGAAGTCTAGCCCGTAGTAGAACATGAGGCCACGGACAAAGGGGTGGAGGGGAAACCCTAGCCCACGGAGGAAGTGAGGGATGAACACAACCCTTTCGCTGGGCTTCGTGGTTGGGATAACCTACTTCTTGAAGGGAGCCTGTGTGCGGTGTCCGCGGACAGGTACCCCGCCTCCCGGAGCTCCTTGATGTCCTTCTCCGTGATGGAGGAGGCCTCCCACTTGCCCTTCGAGCCGGATCCAGACATGGTTGGTGCGATTGGTGGTGGTGGGAAAGATTGAAGCTTGGGCGCTGGAGCTTGAGGATGGGAAGCAGGAGAAGGAAGAAGGCGTGGGGAGGAAAAGAGGGATCTTTATCCACTTATATAGGCAGTGAATATCAAGCGCCCCCCCCCCACCTTGAGCCTTAAAACTCGCCTGTTCCCAAGGGGTTGTGCGAATGGCACGATTGGATTACCCAAATCCGTATTGATGAGGATCCCACGATAGCGGACACGATCTCTGTTTTGATAAGACGTGTCAATAGAGGCCGCGCCTCGAAACGCGAAGCGGGAGGCGAACGGTTCAAAATGTTAAAGAGGCCAGATGTGACGTTTCGCCGAAAAGTTGTCAGTTGATAGACATTATTTTGATTAGATATTTTGCCTTCGTGGTTGAGGGTTGTGACTGTCATGTAGAGCTGGATACAGTTCTTTTGTTTGAAAGATTGCTTTGATATATTCGGAGGAGGAACCCACCTTGCAATGTCGAAGACAATCTACGTGCCGAACATATCGTCATTGAAGACTGATTCAGGGGCTACTGAGGGAGTCCTGGATTAGGGGGTCCTCGGGTGTCCGGGCTACGTGATATGAGCCGGACTGATGGGCCGTGAAGATACAAGGTAGAAGACCTTCCCCCGTGTCCGGATGGGTCTCTCCTATGCGTGGATGGCAAGATTAACGTCCGGATGTATAATTTCCTTCTTCTGTAAACCGACTCTGAACAACCCTAGGCCCCTCTGGTGTCTATATAAACCGGAGGGTTTAGTCCGTAGAGGCTATCAAAATTCATATAGACCGGACATCTAGGGTTTAGCCATTATGATCTCGAGGTAGATCGGCTCTTCTAGCCCCTATATTAATTAAATACAATCAAGCAGGACGTAGGGTTTTACCTCCATTAGGAGGGCCCGAACCTGGGTAAACATCGTGTCCCCTGTGTCCCTTGTTACCTTCGATCCTTAGACGCACAGTTCGGGACCCCCTATCTGAGATCGGCCAGTTTTGACACCGACACAAGGTGGCCCAATCCTTTTTATAGCAAAGGTAAAGATGAACATTCTCTTATATTAAGCAAATCGTTCTTGAGGACACATGGGAATTCTCATCTAGTCACATTCATCATGTTTAGTTGATTCACGTTCGCTACTTTGATAATTTGATATGTGGGTGGACCGGTACTAGGGTGTTGTTCTTACTTGAACAAACAACCCTCTGATGATTATCCCCTCTCGCAAGCATCCACAACTACGAAAGAAGAATTAAGATAAATCTAACCATAACATGAAACATATGGATCCAAATCAGCACCTTACGACATAACACATAAACTAGGGTTTAAGCTTCTATCACTCTTGCAACCCATCATATACTTATTACTCCCCAATGTCTTCCCTTAGGCCCAAATATGGTGAAGTGTCATGTAGTCAATGTTCACATGACACCACTAAAGGAAGAACAACATACATATCATCAGAATCGAACGAATACCAACTTCACATGATTACTTATAACAAGACTTCTTGCGTGTCCTCAAGAACAAAAGTAAACAGTTATAAATCATATTCATGTTCAAGATCAGAGGGGTATTGGATATGCTTAAGGACCTGAACGTATAATCTTTCACTAAATAAATCAACTAGCATCAACTATGAGATGTAATCAACGCTACTAGGAACCCACATGTACCGGTTTGAGGTTTTGAGACAAAGATTGGATACAAGAGATGAACTAAGATTTCAGAGGAGAAGCTGCTGGTGAAGATGTCGATGAAAATTGGTCCTCCCAAGATGAGAGGATCGTTGTGATGTCGATGGCTTCGATTTTCCCCTCCCGGAGGGAAGTATCCCCGACGGAATTGCTCCGCCAAAGAGTAAAAGTGCTCTTGCCCGGGTTCCACCTTGAGACAGCGGCGCTTCGCCCCGAAAGTCTTCTCTTGATTTTTTTCTAGGGAAAATAGCATCATATAGGAGAAGATGGGCCACAGAGACCTGCTAGTGGGGCCACAAGCTCAGTAGGCGTGCCTCCCCGGAGGGGGCACCCGCTGAGCTCGTCTCTCTCTAGTGGCCCCCTCCTGGTATTTCATCTGCCAGTATTTTTTTAATATATTCCAAAATAATTCTTCACAAATTTTCAGGTCATTTGGAGTTGTGGAGAATATCCATCTCAGTTGTAGCTTTTTCATGTCCAGAATTTTCAACTGTTGGCAATCTCCCTCTCCATATGAGACTTGCAAAATAAGAGAAAAAATGCATTAGGATTACATTATAAAGTGAAATAATGACCCAAAACATAATAAATAACAGTAGGAAAACAGATGCAAAATGGATATCAATGGACGCCACAAGATATGGTATTTCCGCTGCATAATGTATCAAGTTAGCCTTGAGCTGGCAGGTATGTACTGTATTAAAGATTGGATCTGCGATGTAATTCTTTGACAAGTGATATTTTCTGGTATTTCATCGTGAACTGTGCGTGCCAGCAATTGATCCATGGTCTGGCACATAGACCACAAAGATTCAGGGCCCCTCTCGGGACCAGGCCGTGACATTTAGTCTGCATGCGTGCGTTCATAGATGTGAGTGCCTGCGTCTGTACTGTGTTTAAAAATGATTGTCAGGCGATGCTACTTGAAAGATCTCACATGGAAGAATTAGAAAATGGGTATAGAAAAATATAAATACTTGAGGGATTTCAAGTTGCTTTAGGGCTCAAACACCAATGCTGTTGATCATTATCAAATGTAGGCTTTATGATTAGAGGCTCATGATTTGTGAATAAGTTAAAGTTTGGTTGTGCACGATAACAAGCCTATTCATTCGGGGCAAGAGCAATAAGTTCAAAAAAAAACAATTGTTAGGTATGTCATGCGAATGTGGACCCTAAAAGTATATGTTTCATAACATTCACATTAAAGTGATATAATGTAGTGATATTTATGCCCTGTTTCAACACACGGGCAATTACCTAGTACTATGGCCATGGTTACTCTTGTTATTATGCACAATCAAAATTCAACTTATTCGCAATTATAATTAGAGGCTCATGATTTGTGAATACGTTAAAGTTTGATTGTACATGATTTATACCGAGTACGAGATAAATAAGAAGTGCTCATAGGGGAGACGGCTGCCCGGTTCCACCGCAAGTCCCACCAAGTGAACAGCTAGGGTGAGTGTGGAAGGAAAAACGTGTGGAGTAATAATAGAAAAAAGAGGAGGGGGGAGATGGAAGTGGACAGCCAGGGGTCACCGAAGAAAATCAAAGGGAACGAAGCAAGCACCCAAGAAATGGAGGGAGTACACACCGTTTTGAACGCGGGACTATCGGGTCAGTCCTGCGAGCAGAAATGAGAACCATCACATGGAATTGTCGGGGTTTGGGGAATGGCCTGGCAATTTGAGGACTCCTGGATATCCGGGAGAAGGAGGACCCCGACGTACTCTTTTCGTCGGAGACGAAATTGGTACGTAGTAGGCTGGAGTGGCTGCGGTGGAAGTTGGGCCTCACAAATATGATGGTTAAGGACTGTGAAGGTCAGAGTGGAGGCTTGGCTTTATTCTGGAAGAATGAGGTGAACTTGAGAGTGGTGGGCTTCATGTCTAGATATCACATTAACTCGGAGATCACGGAAGAGGACGGGTTTGTGTGGCGATTCACAGGGATATATGGGGAGCCGAAACATGATAAAAAAGGATAAAACTTGGCGTCTTATGAGCAACCTGAAGGTACAAAACAACAAACCGTGGCTTTGCTTGTAACACCCCGAGACCGATGTGTCAGGTGTCCTCCAGTTATTCGATGTTGTTGCCTTGTCTTTTGCTTGCGTGTTGCATCTTGTCATGTCATCATGTGCATTGCATCATCATGTTTTCGAAACTTGCATCTGTCCCGGCCTCCCCGTTCCTTCCGTTGTCCGTTATGAGTCCAGACACACTTGCACGCGTCCGCGGCACGTCCGAAATATTATTTTATAAGTGTCCAGAAAATGTTCTCAGAATGGTATGAAAGTTGGCGTGCGGTGTTTTTATGTTGTAGGTAGGCCGCCTGTCAATTTTCGTCGCATTCGGAGTTCGTTTGACGCCCCAACGGTTAACTATAGCGGCAATATAGTCGGTCTAACGTCGGACGTTTTCGGTCTCCGGGAACAGTCGCCGGGCCTCCCTCTCTTCTCTTCTCTCAGCTCGAGAACGTCTACATAGCCCACTACCTACCGCCATGTCCAACCTAACCTCTCTCGTCAGCCCGCGGCCCTCCTCGCGCGCGCATCCGAAAGCTATCCCGGACCCGACCCGGACTGTTGCTACCGTCGTGTCCGGATCATCCCCAAACATCTACAAAACGTCTCCATTTTGTTAATTGGACTTCCTAATATTTTTTTTTGTGATCGTCCGATTGCGATCGGAGGGACAAGTTAGCCCCTAACCCAAAAACTCATCTAATATCAGATCAAACCCTAGCCTATCCTGTCCCATCCTCCAAATCCCTCCGCCGCCACTCTCTCTGGTTCCCCTCGGGATCATCCCAGATCCACCTCTCCAATCAGCCTCCGATCACCTCCCTGTTTTTCCGCGCCGCCCAATTTCCACCCGCACGCAACCAGCCACTCCCTCCTCCCGATCTGCCTCCGTGCCTCCTCTCCCTCCTCGGCACGATCCCGAACGGAACACGAACACCGAGCGGCTGAACCAGGCCAGTCGCGCCACCTCCCTGTTTCGCTCCTGATCGAGCAGGACAACGAGCACCTAGCGCGCACCCCTGCATCGTCCTCTCCACCAAGCTCCGTGCATCGGCTTCCCCGTGCGCCGCAGGAGACCAGCGCCACCGCCAGGCCATTGCCCTCTCCCTGCTCCCCGTGCTCCCTCCTTTCTCTTCTTCCCCGTCCTCACTCCTCACCATCTACTCCCTCTCGCCTCTCTCTACAGGAAGCCACCAGGACGCCGCCACCATGGATGGGTGAGCCCCGTGCCGAGCCGCAAGCCCCCGCACCGCCCGGATCACCTGCAACCTCGGGTCGCCCCTGCTTCGTCCTCGCCGCCGTTGGTGCTCTGGCCGCCGCCATGGCCTCCAGCTCCGCCCGTGCGCCTGCCTCGCGAACTGCAGCGCCACCACGCCTCGACTGCCGGATCCACCGCCGCACCATCCTGGAGCCCCGCCAAGTCCCTGGAACCGCCGCCCCAAGTCCAACTCTGCCTCGCGCCGGCGTTGACCCAGCCGAGCGCCTCCTCTGTTGACCTGCGACCCCTACGCTCTGCTGAACCTGTCGGCTCGCCAAGGCCAGTTTCTGCTGCTTGTTCCTCTGCATCGAGCGAAGCAGGTTCATCTGCTTCGATTCCGCGTGGTCAACGCAGCGCAGCGCAGCGCCAAGCTCCTCCCGCAAGGCCCAGTGACAGGCCTTCTCCGTTTCAGGCCATGTGGACCAACGTGAGCAGTCCAGATCAACCTAATTCGGTCCCTGTTCCAGATCCGGCCTGTGTAGTTTTTTTAGGTTCTGTGTTTTAGCTATTTTTCCAGAGAATGCAGTTTTGCAGAAAAGTCCCTCAGCAACATGCATTTAATAACTCACAAACCATGCATCATTTGTAAAAACTTTATATATGAAAAATGCTTAGAATTTTGTGTAGATTAATAATATGCCACTTTCATCCATGTTTGAAATGCTCAAAATGGTGTTTGTTTAAATTTGCTCAAATAACTTGTTAACAATGATTTATTCCATAACTTAATAACCGTAGCTCCAAACCTAACAAACTTTATATGTAAATGGGGTAGAAAAATGCCTAGTTTATCATGGTGTATTTACTTTGCATGTTTAACAACTATAAAATATGGTTTAGGGCAGAACAGTACCAAACCTAATATATGCATATGAGGATTTTCCGGAATTGTTGTTCGTTGTTTCCGGCCTCATTTAAACTTGACTAGATAGGTAGTTTTACTTTGCTTCACCCTCTTGCCATGTTTAACAACATTTAATATTGTTGGGTACATAAACGAGATCAAACTAAATACTTGAATGTGGTGTTTCGTCAATATGCAACGGAGTTGCATATTGAGCTCCACTTAATTTGTAGTGTTGTTTGTTGCACTTTGCCATGCCATGCTTCATTAAACCGGACATGCATCATACTTGGTTGTGCATCATGCCATGTTATGTGATGGTTGTTTACTATGTTGTTTGCTTCTTTCCGGTGTTGCTTCTCCAGGTTGGTTCCGATAACGTTGCGTTTGTGAGGATTCGTTCGACTACGTCCGTTTGTCTTCTTCATGGACTCGTTCTTCTTCCTTGCAGGATTTCAGGCAAGATGACCATACCCTCGAAATCACTTTTATCTTTGCTTGCTAGATGCTCGCTCTTTTGCTATGCCTATGACGCGATACCTACCACTTGCTTATCATGCCTCCCATATTGTTAAGCCAAGCCTCTAACCCACCTTGTCCTAGCAAACCGTTGTTTGGCTATGTTACCGCTTTGCTCAGCCCCTCTTATAGCATTGTTAGTTGCAGGTGAAGATTGAAGTTTGTTCCTGGTTGGAACATGGAGATATCGTTCCTTGTTGGAACATGTTTACTTGTTGGGATATCACAATATCTCTTATTTAATTAATGCATCTATATATTTGGTAAAGGGTGGAAGGCTCGGCCTTATGCCTGGTGTTTTGTTTCACTCTTGTCGCCCTAGTTTCCGTCATATCGGTGTTATGTTCCCGGATTTTGCGTTCCTTACGCGGTTGGGTTATAATGGGAACCCCTTGACAGTTCGCCTTGAATAAAACTCCTCCAGCAAGGCCCAACATTGGTTTTACCATTTGCCACCTAGCCTTTTCTTTCCCTTGGGTAGGCCTGCCCAAGGGTCATCTTTTTAAACCCCCGGGCCAGTGCTCCTCTGAGTGTTGGTCCAACTTATCAGCCGCCGGTGGCCACCAGGGGCAACTCTAGGCTGGCCTACCGGAAGTTTGGACAATCCGGTGTGCCCTGAGAACGAGATATGTGCAGCTCCTATCGGGATTTGTCGGCACATTCGGGTGGCTTTGCTGGTCTTATTTCACCATTGTCGAAATGTCTTATAACCGGGATTCCGAGCCTGATCGGGTCTCCCCGCTAGAAGGAATATCCTTCGTTGACCGTGAGAGCTTGTGATGGGCTAAGTTGGGACACCCTTGCAGGGATTTGAACTTTCGAAATCCGTGCCCGCGGTTATGGGCAGATGGGAATTTGTTAATGTCCGGTTGTAGAAAACCTGAAACTTAACTTAATTAAAATGCATTAACCGCGTGTGTAGCCGTGATGGTCTCTTTCCGGCGGAGTTCGGGAAGTGAACACGGTGTTGGAATTATGTTTGACGTAGGTTGTTCTAGGATCACTTCTTGATCATAGTTTCTCGACCGCACTTTGCCTTCTCTTCTCGCTCTCTTTTGCGTATCTTAGCCACCATATATGCTAGTCGCTTGCTGCAGCTCCACCTCATACCTTTTACCCTTCCTATAAGCTTAAATAGTCTTGATCGCGAGGGTGTGAGATTGCTGAGTCCCCGTGACTCACAGATACTTCCAAAACCAGCTTGCAGATGCCAATGATATCGTGCAGGTGACGCAACCAAGCTCAAGGAGGAGCTCGTTGAAGATCGTGTTCATTATGTTGTTCCGTTTCCAGTTGATCAGTAGTGGAGCCCAGTCGGGACGATCGGGGATCTGTGTAGCATTCGGGGTAGTCTTCTTTTATTTTGGTTTCGTAGTCGGACCTTGAGTGTATCTGGATGAGTGTAATATTTTATACATGTACTGTGTGAAGTGGCGATTGTAAGCCAACTATGTACCTCTTTCCCTTATTGTATTACATGGGTTGTTTGCAAAGACTACCTCACTTGCGACATTGCTTTCAATGCGGTTATGCCTCTAAGTCGTGCTTCGACACGTGGGAGATATAGCCGCATCGAGGGCGTTACATTGCTCAGGAGACTTCAATGAGGTTTTACACCCATGGGAGAAGGAAGGGGGGCACCTAGATCACAGAATTGCATGGACAAGTTTAAAGCTGCACTTGAGGCGTGTGAACTTGGAGACTTGGGCTTCATAGGAGATGCATTTACATGGCGAAATCACAGCCATACTACAGTTAATTACATAAAGGAGCGGATTTACAGAGCAGTGGCTACACAATCATGGTGCAACCGGTTTTCTGCTTTTAAGGTCACTAACGGAGATCCTCGACACTCGGACCACAGACCAATCATCATTGACACACAAGGAGGAGCTAAGAGACATCAAGGCGCGACTCGGAGCTCTATGTTGAGGTTTGAGGCGAAGTGGCTGGAGGAAGAGGACTGTAGGGCGATGGTAGAAAATGCTTGGAAGAAGGGAGTGCAGTTGGAAGGAAAGGGGGTGGCAGCAGCTGTTAAAGGAGTCATGGGTGAGTTAGTGGACTGGAGTAGAAATATTTTGGGGGACTTGGAGAAAAGAATTAGCAAAACAAAGAAGGAGTTAGAGAAGTGTCGAAGGAGCAGCATTAGTGCAGAGTAGGTTTGGAGGGAGGAACTACTTAGATTTAAACTGGGGAGGCTCGAGGATCAGAGGGAGTTATATTGGAGACAGCGGGCACATGTCCATTGGATGAAGGGAAGCGACCGAAATACGAAGTTCTTCCATGCAGCAGCCTCGGGTAGAAAGAAGAAACACCACATTAAGAAATTGAGGAGAGAAGATGGTACTGTAGTGGAGGAGAAGGAGGCCATGAAGGAAGTCGTGACTAACTATTTCCTTAATCTGTTTACGTCCCACACAGCAACAAGAATGGAGGAGATGATGAGTCAGGTTGATGCACGTGTTACCCCGCAAATGAATGAGGTTTTAAAGGAGCCCTTCTCTGAGAAGGAAGTGTTTGAAGCTCTCCAAAGTATAGGTGACCTGAAGGCCCCTGGACCCGATGGCATGCCATCTGTGTTCTACAAAAAAATACTGGGACATTGTAGGAGAAAAGCTGGTTGCGGAAGTGCTTGAGGTGCTGAATGGGGGACCCATGCCCGAGGGGTGGAATGAGACTTGTGTTGTGCTGATTCCTAAGGTGCAAAATTCAGAATGCATGAAAGACTTGAGACCAATCAGCCTCTGCAATGTTGTTTATAAGTTGGTCTCTAAGGTACTTGCAAATGGGTTGAAACAAATCCTTCCAAACATCATCTCACCTAACCAAAGTGCCTTTGTTCCAGGCCGATTGATCACGGATAATATTTTGCTTGCTTATGAATGTACACACTATATGCAGAGAACGAGAAGAGGAAAGGAAGGGTTTGCTGCAGTGAAGTTGGGCATGAGCAAAGCCTATGATAGGGTGGAATGGGATTTTCTGGAGAAGATGATTTATAAACTTGGCTTCGAGGAGACATGGGTCAAACGGATCATGCTTTGTGTGTCCACGGTGTCATACAGATTCAAAGTGAACGGAGAGTGTACCGATGTGGTGCTGCCCCAATGCGGCCTCCGTCAGGGTGACCCCCTCTCACCGTACCTCTTTCTCATTTGCGCAGAAGGGTTCTCCTCCTTACTGAACATGACAGAAGTGAATGGAACTCTGACTAGTATTCGTATTTGCAATGCAGCCCCGAGTTTCAACCACCTATTGTTTGCAGACGACTCGTTGGTACTGATTAAAGCTACAAGCGAAAGTGCCAGGTATCTGCAAAGTATACTACATCTGTATGAGGTGTGCTCGGGACAAATTGTTAATTACGATAAGTCATCGGTCATGTTCAGCAAAAACACAAGGAGGGAGAGGAAGCAAAGTGTCCTGGCTGAGCTACATATCAATACAGAGGCTAGATCCGAAAGGTATTTGGGGTTACCTGTTTATGTGGGATAAGATAGAGCAAAAACCTTTCAGTATCTCAAGGAATGAATCTGGAAAAGAATCCAAGGTTGGATTGAGAGATTGTTGTCTAAGATGGGGAAGGACGTCCTAATTAAAGCTTGTGCTCAAGCAATACCTACATTTGCCATGTCATGTTTTGACCTTACTAAATCCTTATGCGAGCAGATGGGGAGCATGATATGCAGATTTTGGTGGGCAAAGCAGGAGAAGCAAAACACTTTGCATTGGTTGAGTTGGGAGACTCTGACAAAGCCGAAGAAGGATGGGGGCCTTGGATTCCGAGATCTATATGGGTTCAACGTCGCTATGCTAGCAAGACAGGCGTGGCGGCTCCTCCATAACCCAACCTCCCTTTGTGCACAAGTTCTTAAAGCACGTTATTTCCCATCTACATCAATTCTTGAGGCTGCACCAGCACCTGGTATCTCATATACTTGGAGGAGTATCCTGAAGGGTGCGCATCTTTTAAAGGAGGGCCTAATATGCAGAATTGGTGATGGGACTGAGCTCAATATCTGGAAGGATCCATGGCTGAATAGGGAGGGCCAGAGATTTCCCATCACGCCAAGAAGAAGGTGCCTTCTTACTCAGCTTTGTGAACTAATTAATCCAGAAACCGCGAACTGGGATAGGGAGCTGGTCAGGAATATCTTTGCTGACGCAGATGCCAAGGTCATCCTTGCGACACCAATCTGAGAAGAGTTTGAAGATTTCTATGCATGGTTCCCTGATAGTAAAGGCCAATTCTTAGTAAAATCTGCATACAAATTGTACGTCAAAGCAAGAGATGCTAGCTCAGCCTCGTCGTCAATCTCAGGTCAGCAACTCTGTTTCCCATGGAAGAAAATTTGGGACATCCCCAGCCAACCAAAGATCCAACAGTTCATGTGGAGATTAGCACACAACAGTCTACCTTTGAAGCTAGCTCTAAAAAGGAGAGGGGTTGATTGTGAAACACTCTGTGTATGTTGTATAAGGTTAGATGAAGATGGGGCTCACTTGTTCCTGAGATGCAAACAGGTTAAAAAGATGTGGCGTAGTCTTGAGCTGGATGAGATTCGTGAAAAGTTGTGTTCTTGCACTGATGCAAAGGAAGTAATACAGGCTGTGCTGGATCTACCTGAAGATCAACGGGTGCTTGTTACATGTATGCTGTGGAGGTGGTGGGACTGCCGCAATAAAATTAATGCTGGGGAGTCTTCAGACACAGTGGAGAGGACTGCAGTGTCCGCCAGGTTCTGGGCTGCTGAATCACTACAACTATGCAGTAATCCCAAATCCCAGTCACAACCCAAGGAACACCGTTTCTGGCAGAAACCGCTCGGCGACTTGATGAAAATTAATGTGGACGGGGGCGTTCAATGTCTCTACTGGGTGTGGCGGTTGGGGATTCGTGGCCAGGGACGTGGCCAGAGACAACATTGGCGACATAAGGGGATCAGGGACTAGTAAGCTTCAGCATGTGGCCAGTACTTTCCAGGCCGAGGCGACCACTGCTTGGGAAGCAATTCACGTAGCATCCTCCTGGGGAATGACGGCTATCCAAGTGGAGTCTGATTGCCAATCTTTGGTGAAAGCTTTGCAGAGTACGGAGTACGACTTGGCTCCTGAAGGTGTTCTTCTAAGAGGGTGTTTGTTTCCAGGGACTTTTTTATGTAGAGACTAGAAAAAGTCCCTCTTAGAGACTTCTTTACCAAACGAGAGGGACTTTTTAGGGACTAAATTAGGCATTTGGGACTAAATGAAGAAGACTCTCAAGGAGAGTCTTTTTGGGACTTTTCCAACAATGCCCCTCCATGCACCCATTGGCCCGCCACCCCATGGTGTTGTTTAATTTTTTTTATATATAATAGGGGCAACATGGTCATTTAATAATCTCTAGGAAGGGATTAGAGACTTTTTAATCTATGGAAACAAACAGGGAGGAACTTTTTAGGGACTAGGGACTTTTTAGTTGGGACTAGAAAAATTCCTAGGACTAGAGAACCAAACACCATCTACTAAAAGATATCCGGTCTTTTGCTCGATTGAACTTTAATTCTGTTGAATTTATGTATGCCCCCAGGGGCTGTAATAAACTAGCACATGCATTTTTTTTGCGGGGGAAAAAGGATTTGTATTAATCAACCTGAATCAAGCTGATCCAGTACACAAAGATTTACAATCCCTTCAAGGCCAGAACCCAGCCAAACTACAGTTTTTATGTCTGTACGAGCTATACGAGCAAGCTCGTGACTAACCTGATTCCTCTCACGTTTAATAGCCTTCACCTGGACCCTCCTATCACCCCTGGTTAGCATTTTGATCTCCTGGACTAGTGCAGCATCCTTAGATCGATCAACAGCAGCTTGGCTGATCATCATTGCAGCCACTGAGCTGTCCGTTTCAATGATAAGAGGCAACGAACTCCATTCCAGCGCAAGAGAAATTCCCTCTTTGCACGCCTCCAACTCAGCTCGTAGTGCATTATCACATGCAAACAAGTGTCTGCATGAAGTGAAGATAATGTTGCCGTCGCTGTTCCTCAGGACCATACCAGCTCCACCATTACCTGCGTGCTCGGAGAAGGCACCGTCGACGTTCAGCTTTAGCCATCCATCAGGGAGAGGCTCCCACTTCTCTGTTGGTCGCGGATCTGCGCCTCTCGTGCTCGGCGCCGGCGCAGCAACTACACCAGCTAGGCATGCCGGGTCTGTGAGCACCATTTTACCTTTTACAACATCTCCCATTGGGTGCTGCTGAATACAGAGAAGTGAAGAAATATAGCTATGCAAGAATCTGCAGGAAACTTCTGTGGGGGGCGGTTCCTTGTCATGAATGATCTCATTATGAACGTGCCATGATCTCCAGAATATCATTAGGGCCACCATGCGAGAAGTATCTGAGAGGGGCTCCAGAACACCGAATAACCACTCCGGCCCCGTGTTCTGGATCAAACTGATGTCCGGAAGAATCCAGTCCTTCGCCATCGCGCCCCATAGGTCCTTTGCCCGTGGACATCTGCACATAGCATGGAAGACATCCTCGCGTTCCACACCACAAAGTGGACACATATCATTAGGCTCCAAAGTTCTAGAAAATTTATTAGCCCAAGTAGCAAGGGAGTTTGAGACCAGCCGCCATGCAAACACTCGTACCTTTGGGGGAGCAGGGCACCCCCATATGGTCTTCCAGATGGCGCGACGACCATCCGGTGCCCTGCTCGAGGCGCTTGCCGATGGACGCTCGCGCTCGTCCATGGCAAAGCGGTAGGCTGACCGAACGGAGAAGACACCAGATTTCTCCGGAGCCCAGGCTAGGACATCCTCCGTGGCGCGTGGAGAGGTCTTGATGCTTGTGATGATGTCGATGTCGACTGGCAGGAAGTGACGACGAAGAAGGTCCAACCTCCAAGCACCTCTCGCATCCATCAGGTCCGAGACCCTTCGAAGTCTACACGTGCCTTGCGAGGTAATGAGCTGGCCTGAGGGTGACCGAGGCAGCCATCGATCCCGCCAAATGCGAATTTGTGTCCCACTGCCGACCCGCCACACCAGCCCCTTTTTGAGGAGTTCGAGGCCGTGTTGGATCGCTTGCCAGGTAACAGATGAGTTCCCAGAGAACACTGTGTCCTCTAGCCGTCCGTCGGGGTAATAGCGAGCTTTTAACACCTGCGCACAAAGACTATTGGGTTTAATTAGAAGACGCCAAGACTGCCTCGCTAGCAGGGCCTGATTAAACACCCTGAAGTCACGGAATCCTAGACCACCGCACTGTTTATGCCTTTGGATCTCTGGCCAAGCCATCCAGTGTGTTTTCTGCTTACCCTCCTTCAAACCCCACCAGAAATTTCTAACCATTCTGTTCAGGTCATCACATATAGACATGGGCAACTTGAAGATCCCCATCATATAAGTGGGAATAGCTTGGAGAACAACTTTGATCATTGTTTCCTTCCCTGCGAGAGAAAGTGTATCTCCCCAAGCAATAATCCTTTTCATTAAGCGTGCCTGTAGGTTTTGGAATTTACCCTTGGACATCCTACCTTCAGGCGTCGGCAACCCCAAGTACTTTTCTTCAAAAGTGGTGAGCTGAACCTGTAGAGTCATACGCACATTTTCCTTATAGATCTCAGGACAATGCTTCCCAAACAAAATGCTGCATTTAGCCGGATTAATTAGCTGCCCCGTGGCCCCTTCATAAGCCAAAATAATATTGCGGATATTCTTTGCTTCTTGTGGGTCAGCCTTGAAGAAGAGCAAGGTGTCGTCCGCGAACAGCAAGTGAGATATTCCTGGAGCTCTTCTGCATACCTTCAGGGATGAGAATTTTCTCTTTTCCTCTCCATCCTTTAACAAAGCAGACAACCCATCAGCAATAAACAGGAACAAAAATGGTGAAAGGGGATCACCTTGTCGTAGCCCGCGCGACGGTGCAAACGAATCCAAGAGGGTGCCATTAAATTTGATAGTGTATCTAACCGAGGTGACACAAGTCATAATCCAGTTCACCCATCGGTCAGCGAAACCCAACTTTTGCATCGTCCGCCTCAAGAACCCCCAGTCAACCCTGTCATAAGCTTTAGACAGATCCAGCTTATAGGCGCAGAAACTTTTCGCTGGGTCTTTCTCCTGCTGAATATGGTGAATGCACTCAAATGCAACGAGAACATTATCTGTAATCAGTCTACCTGGAACGAAAGCGCTCTGTTCTGGTGATATGATGTCCTCCAACATAGGTCTTAGCCTGTTCACTAGGCACTTCGACACCACTTTATAAATAACATTGCATAAACTTATGGGCCTAAAATCAGTAAGCTTTACCGGATTATCAATTTTTGGGATGAGAACAATGGCAGTGTCGTTCACCCCCTCTGGCATAATCCCTGACCGGAAAAACTCCTTTACAGCGGCAGTGACTTGGGCCTTCATGACCAACCAGTTTTTCTGGAACACACAGGCTGGGAAGCCGTCCGGCCCTGGCGCTTTCAAAGGACCAATCTGAAAAAGCGCATCTCCTATCTCCTTATCAGAGAACTCTGCACATAGTTTGTCATTCATACCATTAGTAACACGAGTGCCAAGAAGATTAACTATTGGGTCTGCACAAAGGGATGGATCGGCAGTAAAAAGCTTGGTAAAATACTCAGTGACCATATCAGCCATCTTGGTGCTCTCCGTCTGTACTTCCCCAGACTCATCGGCAAGAGATTTAATACGATTTTTCCGTGCCCGCCAAACCGCCTTACGATGAAAAAAATTAGTGTTCCGGTCGCCTTCTCGTAGCCAGTCAATACGAGACCGTTGCATCCAAATCATTTCCTCCCTATAGAGTAATTCATTCAGGCGGTCTCTGGCTTCCCTGATGGTTCTTTGATCTGCATTCATAGCCATTAGTTCCTCAAGGTGGGTACGTGATTTATTAATCTCTTTTATCACGTTACCAAATTTTTTCTTACTCCACCCTTGCAACGCATGCATGAGCTCCCCTAGGGCCGCTGCAACGTCTCCTAGGTCCCCCATACTACCAGCCGCTGTCCAAGCCTGTAGGATCACCTCCGGCAGTGCGTGGTCACGTTCCCACGCCACCTCATAGTGGCGACACCTCCTGCCCGCCTTCTCCCTAGGCGGTTCAGGAACCCACTGAAGGAGGATCGGGGCATGGTCAGAGGTTGGTGCCACCAAGTGTTGGACTTTCGCCTCCATGAATAAATCACGCCACAGATTATTTGCCACTGCCCGGTCTAGCCGCACCTTGACATTTGCTCGTCCGGATCGCCGGTTATCATATGTGTACGGCAGTCCTGAAAAACCAAGATCACCTAGTCCACATAATTCCAATACATCACGAAAATCAATCATCTGACCTGTCGGGCGAGGAGTGTCAGAGAAGTGCTCGAATCCCTACATGGCCTCGTTGAAGTCGCCAATCACCACCCATGGCATGTCTACCCGAAGGTGAAGATCCCGAAGGAGCGACCACATATGGTGTCGGTGCTCCGTCCGGGGCTCGCCGTAGACGCAAGTGAGCCTCCAAGGTGGCTCACCTGCTACAGAAGTCACATACGCATCAATGTATCGTTCATTCATATCTTTTACATCAACTTGCACAGATTCGTGCCAATATAGTGCGAGACCTCCACTAAGACCATTGCTATCAACTGCCTCGAAACCACTCAAGCCTAATCGAGGGCGATATCTTTTCATTTTTTCTTTTGACTGTCTAGTTTCGCATAAAAAGACAATACAAGGGGAATGAGTTTGCACCAAACTCACGAGATCCCGAACTGTCCGAGAGTTCCCTCCCCCTCGGCAATTCCAACTTAAGGTACTCATCGCTCCTGACGGGGCGCCACTGATGGCCCCGTCAGTTGACCGGCGGCCCTAGGGTCGGTTGCCTCCATGGTATCATCCCTCTCCTTCTCCAAAGCGACAGACGCCGCACAACCTCCCATCTCACCTAGCCTCTGCTTCTCTGGTGTCCCCTCGGGTTTATTCTTCACGCTCACCCTGGCGTGCACTACCAAAGCAGTGCCCAGAGTATCCTGACAACCAACATCCAGAAGGTCACTAGTGTTGTGTTTATCAAGAGTGGATGTGTCCTCTGGCATCTCTGCATCTGCAGCGCGGGCGTTCGACAAGAGGTATTGCAAGGCCAGGATCATATTGGACCTCCAGGGGACAAGTGAGTTGTGCCACTGTTGGCCCGCTGCATACGACTCAAGTTGGATAGCAACGAACGCCTCCTGCACCTGTGTTGCAGCTGCACTTGCCACACTGGTAGTACTAATCTGCTGTAGCATCTCTGTTAGCCAAGTCCACGAACTCAGGTTGAACAGCAACGAACGCCCCCTACGCCGAACAGTAGCTGGACTGCCAAGTCCACGCATCTCCTGGTAAGCTGTATTGGCTTTGTGAACACCTTGCCGGCCTTCTCTACGGCTGCTCCTACTGAAGGTAGAGTCTGCATCAGAGGCGAAACTGAGGCCCCTGTACACCGCCACGGTGGCCAGCGCACATGCACTACCTACCAGGGCAACCCCGGTTCCACCATCAGACGGCTTCGGGCGGGTAGCGTCCACTAGGGGAGCCCCATAATCGCCCCCACCGCCTTCCGGTTTCTCCATGGTTGCAGCCGGCAGGATCGCAAAGGGGGACGCAGCCGGCGACATCGCAACGCATGGAGCTAGTTTGTCCGGCGACCTGCCTGTTGGAGTGGTGCGATCTGGTGGCTTCCTGACCTTAAGGAAAACTGCGAACCTTGCCTTCAATCTGGCTGCATATGCGGTGTTGCTCCGATGCGTTTCCTTAGCAAACGGGTTTAGGGTTGTGCAGCCGCCAAACTCTATCATAGATGAGAGCTGCGGACCGAGCCGATCAGGGAGTCCCGACGGCAAGCGCGCGGACGGGGCCGCAAGGTGTCCATAGGGCAGACGTCGTCTGCACATGGGACGGCAGCCGGCAGGGGCCGAAGCCACGCCGGACCCCGGTTCCACCATCAGACGGCTTCGGGCGGTAGCGTCCACTAGGGGAGCCCCATAAATCGCCCCCACCGCCTTTCCGGTTTCTCCATGGTTGCAGCGGCAAGGATCGGCAAAGGGGGACGCAGCCGGCGACATCGCAACGCATGGAGCTTAGTTTGTCCGGCGACCTGCCTGTTGGAGTGGTGCGATCCGGTGGGCTTCCTGACCTTAAGGAAAACTGCGAAACCTTGCCTTCAATTCTGCTGCATATGCGGTGTTGCTCCGATGCGTTTTCCTAGCAAACGGTTTTAGGGTTGTGCAGCCGCCAACTCTATCATAGATGAGAGCTGCGACCGAGCCGATCAGGGAGTCCCCGACGCAAGCGCGCGGACGGGGCCGCAAGGTGTCCATAGGGCAGACGTCGTCTGCACATGGGACGGCAGCCGGCAGGGGCCGAAGCCACGCCGGACGGGGGCGGCGGCGCGCCGCCGCCATGGTGTCGTCAGGGTTACCTAACCCTAGAGCAGGTTTGGCCATTAGCACATGCACTAGCAGCCGTAGGCAGCTGTGGACCGACGGTGTCCCTGACGATGTATTGGTGTACCTGGCCAGCTATCCTGCTGTGCCTGTGTGATTTATGGAATCGCAGTGTTCCATCTCAAAAAAAGAAGTGAACCAACAACCAGACCCAATTCCGACCCGCCTCGCCCGCTCCTCTCCTGCCCAGAGCGAAATGTAATAAACCGTAAAATGATTGTTGACTACTCGTAGTAATAATCCGAGGCGACACCAGCGCAGCAGCACGGTGCCCGCCACCAACCTCTCCCCTCCCCTCCCCTCCCCTTCCCCACCACCGCGTCAAGCCTCCCCCCTCCATCCTCAGATCGCCGGGAGCCAGGCGCCGGCGAGGGGCGCGCGAATGGCCAAGTCCAGCGCGGACGACGCGGAGCTGCGCCGGGCATGCGCGGCCGCCGTGGCGGCCTCCGGCGCGCGCGGCGAGGAGGTGTCCTTCTCCATCCGCGTCGCCAAGGGCCGCGGCATCTTCGAGAAGCTCGGCCGCCTCGCCAAGCCCCGCGTCCTCGCGCTCACCAGTCAGTGCTTCCTCCTCCCCCCTCTCCTCCCGCGTAGTGGCTGCCGTGCAGCTTACTACATATCGCTGCTTCGATTTTGCTTGTTCTGTGCTGCTGCGGCGAGGGTTTGACTTGGTCGGGGCAGCCTCCGGGCGGTTAGTTCGGTGCTGGTTTCGTTGACCGGAGAGCCCTGCTGCTTCAGCGAGGAATTTGTTTGCAGCCGAATCTTGTTCTTCCCCACTTATGACCCATGAGACCGTTGTTATGGTTCGGCATGCGAGAGTTGGGATCTCGGTAGCTTGGATCCAACTAATGATCGTAGCTGGTTTGGTTGGTTGACTAGGTCACTACACGTTCGCTGGTTTTTAGCTGAATCGGCAGATCCATTTTTTTTGCTTATTTCACGCGGTTAGCTCTGAATGTCCAAAATTAGTGATCTTTCTTGCACGTGGCACTGTAAGCCTAAACAAAATATCACTACATGCTGCAAGGGTGCACAATTTGAAAATAATAATCGGAAGCTGGAGCTGCAGCCGATGCTGAAAGTAGCTTAAATTCACTAGTCGGATCCTTTTCAGGGTGCATAAATACGGATAACTTGTCAGCTAGAGCTCCCACCATGCAGAGCTGAGATCAATGAAGTGCAAACACTGGCACCTGGAGACCTAGTACATGGATCGTTTGCAGAACTTAGCAATGGAGCAGGTGACCTATGGCTAGACTTGACCAAGCGGTGCTAGAGCTAATTGGGTATCTCCTTGTGATGCGGTTGATCAGAGATGACAATGAGCATTCACATCTCATGAGGGCCATCATTGTAGGGCGCAGCCTATCAGGTGTACAAGCCTCAAGAGCGAATCAGTACACAAATTCATCCAAGGCCATCTGATCCCATCCCACCGTACCCCCGCATGGACAATGGCTGCTGCCTGCTCTGCAACAGAAATAAGCAAGTTTTTGCACTCAACTTGCAAAAATCTCGATCATTTGGAATGTGCAGTAAGAAGGAGCAGAATGGCCATGAGCAGAAAACTAAGTGAACGGGAGATGTCAAACTGACCTAGCAGAAAGGAAAATTTAGAAGAGAACTTCTAAGTCAATCCATGGAAGCAATCCAATAGAAAAGTTCTATATTGTGATCAAACTCGCAACGCGTGGATGAAGTGTATCAGTCCATAACGCCACGAAACAAAAAGCAAAGCATGAAATTTGTGTGAGACCCTGGCATTGGAGTAGTACATGCCATCGTTGGTCTTAGGATGCATGGGATTGGATGGCATCAGTAAATTTGTTGATTTGTCATCAACTAGGCCTTGTGCACCTCATGTGTCGCGCTGTTGGAGAGAGACCTCCATAACTTGTCAAAGGACAAATGGCTTAGGACTTAGGAGGTACTTATTTTCTCCCTGTGGATTTAGTGATTTACTTAATTGACCCAGGAGTTCTCCAGTTCTGGTTAACCAGGCAGTCTCTTTCAGCAATCTGTAGTTTTCCCATGCATGAACGCTAGCATATGACGTCCCCAAACAGGCCTTGAAAATCTGTGCATGTAACTCAAGGAGCTGAGATATGTTTTCTCACATAATTTATGTGTTGATCTTTTAGCAGAGATTGCTGGGCTGCTTGTAGGATTGTCAGTAGAGTTTACATTTATGCTTGCTGGGTTGACAATTTTATTTTGGGATGTAACTGTTTGAATGGAGAACATTATCTAGATGGCTCTGATCCCAGTGGTAATGTCTTCTTTTTTGTCCGAAGCACACTATGAGTGCTCAAATTTTCTTTGGATTGGTCCAGTTTCTATTTGGTGCACTACGCCCTTTGTTGCTACTCAATTGTTGGTGCAAGGAGAGGTTCGCTGCAACACTGATTAATTGGATCGATTGAGGAACATAATCTAACTGGAAGTAATTTTCTTTTGAGAGTTAATCCTTTCCTCCCTGGTTAACTAGAGTCAATTATAGTTACATATGTTCGTCTTCAAGACGCCATAAAGAAAGCAATAACAAACTCGAGAGTCACAAAACAGCCTAAGGTTCCTCTGACTCCTGCCGGCACTGACATCGGTCCTCCTCGTCCCTGGTGGCCTTAGGGCCATGGCGGCGCGGTGGACCCCGGCCCTTGCCGGCAGGAGGGCTTCATTTTTAGACGTTCCTTCGAGTTTTGTTAGGGTTTGTGTCCTGCTCAGGAATACGAGATGGCAACGGCTCCTTGAAGATGGAACAAGGTTCTCCCAGCCTAGGCCCCGTCCTGGTGGGGTGAGTCTAGCATTGTCGGTGGGTGTGTGGAGGTGTGTCTCCGGCGGATCTGTCTTTGGTGGATTTGCTCGATCTGGTTGTCGTTCGTCTACGTGTGTGTCTTCGGGTTGGATCCTTCCGATCTATTCTGGTGCGCTGGTCCTATGGGGCCCTAGCACGACGACTTCCCGACTGTCTACTACAACAAATTTTGCCCGGCTCCGGCGAGGGAGGGGCGATGACGGCGGCGTGCCTTCGGCTCGCTTCAGTGCCTATAGTTGTTGCTAGGTGGTCTACAGATCTGGATATAATTTTTATTATTTCTGGTGTTCGTTGTACTATCATGGTTGAAGATGAATTGATCGAAAGTTTTCCCGCAAAAAAACCCTAGTAAATTATAGTTGTATTTTGGTCACCATTGTCCACCCAAACGATATGTACACAAAGATACATGTTAGCTTCTTCAATGGTGAAGATTTACTATTTTTATTTACCTGCTGTAGCTCGGATGACAATCTATTATGGCTCAATTGTTCTGTGCTCGGAAACTATTAGACAATAACTGTTCTATTATACAAGATGTTACAGCATGTGCTAAACAGTACTAACTTCATGCAGCTAAACATTCGTCAAAAGGCGAGGCAGATAAAGCTTTTCTCCGAGTATTGAAATATTCATCAGGGGCAGTACTCGAGGTTTGTTTCCTATATACTGTAAAATCTTCCCTGTTAATACTTCTCCAGTTTGTAACAGGAGTTACAACATTGGCTTGTCTAGTGGCATTAATTATGTTAAAGCTTTCACCTATGTAGATATGCGGTTGTCAACCAGATGAAAAAACTGTTTGGATTTGTGTAGTTTTATTGGCTAATGCTGCATATGCACTTCTATATTTCGATCATTGTCTACCTCATGAATCATCATCATGTCTGCATAACATCCCCAGTATCTGAATTTTACATGCATCGTCAACCGTTCAGATAAAGGATTTTCACTACGTTCTGTGGTACTTTTCCTCTGCTTTTCAGTCTCCTGTTAGAAACTTAACCTGATCCTTTTGTTTCAGCCAGCTAAACTTTACAAGTTGAAACATCTTACAAAGGTTGAGGTTATTTCAAGTGACCCTAGTGGTTGCACATTTGTTCTGGTATAGTTCCCCTTGCATTCTTCTTCTGTGCAGTAGTTAAAGAAGCTATTTGTTATATCCACTTCTAACCATTTAATAAACTGCACTGCAGGGGTTTGATAACCTTAGGAGTCAGACTGTTGCTCCTCCACAATGGACCATGCGAAACATTGATGACAGGTTGTTCCCTAGAAAGTCTGCTTTGTGGTGTTAGATCAGCTACTTTTGGTTAGCCTGTTTTCCTTCCTTTTTTTACACGTTTTTTGAAGTCTATACATTTAGCAAAATGATACTCCCTCCATCCATATATATATATAGGGCCTAATACATTTTTCGAGGTAGCCTTTGACCAATGATAAAATTATTAGTATATAAGATATATGATACAAAATTATATCATTAGAAACTCCTTTCACATATGAATTCGATGGTATGCTTTGTATAACATGCATGCCATATATTATTGTGCTAACCCATGGTCAAAGGTGACCTTAAAAAACGTATTAGGCCCTATATATGTGGATGGAGGGAGTAATAATGTTATCTTACATGCTGTCTACTCTCCTTTGATTTTTTTTTTGCAAAAACTTTTTGTATCTTTTCTGCGCTGTATTTGCCCAACATATGTACAAGAAAAGTTAACTGTACACATGTAGTGCCTGCTTTGCTTTCTATTGTCATGTTGAGTTCTTCAAAAGATTTTTTGCATGCTGTTCTCGCTGTGTTGTATTGCTTTGGCTTGGGCCCATGTTTTAAGAAAATGCCTGGAGCACTGCCTTTTAACTAAAAACGAGAGATTAACCAGAAACAATATTTTGAAGCTACCCAGTCCTTTAGCAGATCTGGAGTAGCAAACTAGTTCTATGTATATGTATTGCAAAAAACTAAATGTAACAGACTAACACTAATCTGTTTGGATGGTAAAGTTAAGGCAGATCACATTGATGTGGTGACCTAGGAGACTTTTAACAATTGTTTGTTTATTTATTTTGCAGGAATCGTCTACTTTTTTGTATCTTGAACATCTGCAAGGAGATACTTAGTTATCTTCCAAAAGTTGT
This sequence comes from Triticum urartu, assembly GCF_003073215.2. NCBI lineage: Eukaryota > Viridiplantae > Streptophyta > Magnoliopsida > Poales > Poaceae > Triticum > Triticum urartu. Next base: position 53,399,783 of record NC_053025.1, on the reverse strand, counting down.
TGGAATTGATATTGTGGAGTTAGCTCTCTGGGCAAAGGTGCATATGGAAACTGTCTCCCATTACCAAGACCTGCTTTTACCTTCCCCATACCCACACCCCCTCTATGTCCCTCAAAAAAAAATACTACAAGTGGACTAATTTTTTCTACAAGCGTCCGATAGATTTATATACAGATTAAGTGACTCCAATTGCCCGTTGGCTTGATATTTTGTAATTATCTCTTTTTAGGAAAATACATTGACACTGGATAACCAAGAGAATAACAACCAAGAAGGGCGAGAAACATCTGTTGCTACTCAGACCGAGAGGAAAGTAACGGCAAAAGTTACTGTTGAAAATGATCTTGTATCTCAAGCAAAGGACGAGGAGGAGGACATGGAGGCACTTCTTGACACGTAAGAAACGGCCATATTACTAGCTATTTCTTGCTGTATTACTTCTTTTAGCAATATTTTCTCGTCAGCTTAATTTATGCTCTTTAAAGCTGCATATTTACTACTCCCTCCGTCCCATAATATAAGCTGCATATTTACACTAGTGTAGTGTAAAAAATGCCCTTATATTATGAGACGGAGTGAGTAATTAATTTTTGTTCTGTTAGTGGTATTTTTTGTTCTGTTCTGTTGCTTGTTTTCAACCTAGCATTCCTGGCATGCTTGTTGGTAGCAGATATTTGACAAATGTAGATAATGCAGGTATGTTATGGGCATTGGTGAAGCCGATGCTTTCTCCGAGAGATTGAAGCAGGAGCTTGTTGCTTTGGAAGCAGCTAATGTCTATCAGTTGCTGGAAAGTGAGCCTTTAATAGAGGAGGTATAACTTTCATTTTGCCGTATCAAATTTCTATGCAATGCTAATGGATTTTCTATGATATCAAACCGCGTTGCTGCCTGCGTGCCACTTTTTGTTAAAATCATGAGTTGATTCTTTTGTCACACTATTTTATTCCATTGACTGGCAACTGCTTGGATTTGTAGGTTTTGCAGGGTATTGATGCTGCTAGTGCAACCATAGATGATATGGATGAGTGGTTACGAATTTTCAATCTGAAGCTGAGGCATATGAGAGAAGATATTTCGTCGGTATGCTTCATAAAAATCTACTCCATCCGATTCATATTACTTGTCGCTCAAACAGATGTATCTAGCACTGAAATACGTCTAGATACATCCGTTTGGTTGACAAGTAATATGAATCGGAGAAGCTGTAGATGTCTTTTCGAAGTAGAAAAATATTCCAATCCATTAAATCGACATGTTTCACAACCGCTATATTAGTTTTCTGAGTTCAAAATTGTAGCCCTTGTAGTGTGACTCTATGAAATAGTGGGGTATGTTTTTTAGTGGCTACTAGCACTAGCTGGAGTATGTTTTTTAGTTACCTGTTGGAACTAGTACAAGACCAACATTGTTTGGGCATTAAATCATCTCAAAGCACACTTAGCGCTCTATCAGAATATAATATGCCCTGAAATTGCCTAATTTTAATCAGTAGCTGGCATGTTCTGCTGATTCCCCCCCTTTAATTTAGGTGTTATGGTTTGGCTTGGTAAGAGTTCGAAGACCGGGATAGGGCAGTCGTCCTCATCTAGTTTCCGCATAGCCTAATCCCTGTGACAGTAACAAGACTCGAAGGTCTAGTTGAACTATTGATTCTTCATTCCTTGATTGAAAGGCTATGGCTTACATGGTAGCCCTTCATTTATATGATTGACTCGATCCACGATCACAACTTGACTCCTAATGAAACCAGAAACCCGAGCTTCCTAACTTTTTTTTTCTATAAAGGAAGCTTTTATTGAACTCAGATCATTACATCAAGATGATACAATCATGCTGAGATCACTCCCGGCCTCTGCATAACTAGGATGCACACAGCCCCCCCACACACACTAGAGTTTTATAACAAGTGGAATAACAGGAAAATACTATGGACCGTCAATCCTTAGACTAGACCAGCTTCCTAACTGAATAGTACTCTTTATAATTTGAATCATGTTCATACAGATGCAAAGACCAACCAACAAGGCATTTGTACACTTAATTTAATCCCTTTCCTATGATACTTTTCGAAGACACGTATAAGGCAGAAATACACGAGCCCACTATGAGGCAGCGGCCTCACATGTGTGCCTTTCTTAATGCACACAAATGGGGTTGCTACATAAACCCATGCTGAGCTCGTGCTATTTATTGTCGCTGCGGGCTTGCCACATGCCCATAGCACTAGATTGTTTCTAGGTCATGGTACTTATGACACTGAAAATGTGATTCTACCCGAAATATTTAGTATCAACGTTTTTTTTAAGGATAGCATCAACCTTATTATACTCACAAATCACAACTGGCAGTAATCTGTTGAAATATATGAGCTGCTTTAACTGCTTTGATTGTACCAATTGGTATATCCTGTTACTGGCCGTAACTGGCCACTTGTAATCAGTTTCAGTCTGGGTAGGATTCTTTCTTGGGTATGACACCGCGATACTTGAAATCAGTTTCATCTTATGCTCCCTCAAAATGTGGAGAGCATAACTTTCTTTGACGAAGTCATTATGCTCATATTTTGCAGATTGAATCACGTAACAATGGCTTGGAGATGCAGTCTGTAAATAATAAAGGACTTGTTGAGGAGCTGGAGAAATTGCTTGAACGGTTGCGAATTCCGCAGGAGGTATGGTTCAGACAGAGAGGATATTCATCTCCCATAGTCAATTAGTAATCCCTAATACTGTGTTACTTTATTGAAATGCAATGCAGTTTGCAGCATCACTAACTGGAGGATCATTTGAGGAGTCACGTATGCTGAAAAATGTTGAGGCTTGTGAATGGTTGACTGGGGCCATTCGCTGCCTCGAAGTGCCAAATTTGGACCCATCCTATGTTAACATGCGGGCTGTAAGCTATCTTATGAACTCTTGTTTCGGTTATTACAACATTAATTCATAGTTTTATACCAAATCCACACATGTATTTTTTTTGTCATGTTAATAATGTAGTATGGGCAACCTGAACGTTGAATAAACCGTGGCTACAACTTGAATTGGTTATATGGGTAAATGAACAAACTGGTAGAAGGTTCTGCTACTAAATGTTTTGTTTCAGAGTATGGTTAATAGATTGAGTCACTGGGACATAATAATTCAGAAACAGATTCAATTTAAGTTCTGCTTGTGATTGCTTTAAATTCAGTCATTATTCTGCAACTCCGAGCCAGAAAAGAAGTAAACTTCATTCTATCAGGTTAGGGAAAAAAGAGCAGAACTGGAGAAGCTGAAAATAACTTTTGTTAAACGAGCATCAGAGTTCTTGAGGAACTACTTCTCTAGCTTGGTGGACTTTATGATAAGTGACAAAAGCTACTTTTCTCAGGTTTAGTGATAGTCCCATTGTTTGCAGTAATTTATCATATTTTTCACTTTTTGGGTGAAATGACTTAGATAATTCACTTTGAACTGAAAGTAGCGAGGGCAATTGAAGCGGCCTGATCATGCAGACCTAAGGTATAAATGCAGGACCTATGCTCGACTTCTTCAGCATTTAAAGGTCATATACCCTTAATTTGTATTCCTAATATGTCATATTATTACATATTGGCATCATTCCCATTTTTACATTTGTGGTTGCTCATTTGTGCGCAGAGTCTGGACAAGAGCTGTTTAGGCCCCTTAAGGAAGGCGTATTGCCAATCTCTTAACTTGCTACTTCGTCGAGAGGTCAGGACAAAGATAATTAAATTCTATTGTTTGATATGCTGCCTATGCGCTTTTACATCCTTCCTATTTGTCCAGTTAACGGCATTTTTTCTGTTCGTTTTGTTCTCTAACTTACATTCGGTGTTCAAAATGACAATAAGTTAACGGCAAACTTGGGAATGATATTATATAATGACACTGGTGTACTTAAGCTTTATTTATTCGCTTTCAGTTATACCTGACTTTTTAATATGCGTTAGCTCTTGTATTTCATGAGTTGTATAATTTAGAATGGTTTTTTCATGTAATTTGATTCAGGCACGTGAATTTGCAAATGAACTTCGTGCAAGTACGAAAGCACCAAAAAATCCCGCTGTTTGGCTTGAAGGTTCTAATAATGCTGGCCAGAATGGCAGTAGTGCTGATACTTCAACAGTATCTGATGCATACTCAAGGATGCTTACGATATTTATCCCGCTGCTTGTGGATGAGGTTATACTTATTTTCCTTGAATGCAGCTCTTATTGTACTTGTTTGGCTCTACAGACAAACTAATGAATATTACATTTGCAGAGTTCCTTCTTTGCACATTTTATGTGCTTCGAAGTACCTGCACTTGTTCCAGCTGGTGCTCCTAACGTTAACAAGCGTAGATCTGGAGCAAATGACCCTGATGATGACGACCTGAGTCTTATGGATCCGGATGGCAATGATATCAAACCAGGTACTGTTCTTATCTTGTGTAGATGAATGTATGCTCATTTTCTCTCAAATAGACCTAGTGTGCAATCTATAATGATTCTGTTTCCAGATAATACATCTGTGGAGTTGGGTACATTGAATGATGCTCTTCAAGAACTGCTCGATGGAATCCAGGTATATTTTAGTACATGTTGACACAGAACCAACACAAGAAGAATCAGTTTTATAATACCAAAAGGGAGGAGTTCTATTATGCAAGTCAAATGTACAATCCTTTTGACATAACCAACTGGTTATGAAGTATTACACTCCTTTTATTGATCAAGGAATGCACTTTTATTTCCATCACTTTCAGGAAGACTTCTATGCAGTTGTAGATTGGGCGTACAAGATTGATCCCCTGCGTTGCATTTCGATGCATGGTATTACAGAACGTTACCTTTCTGGTCAGAAAGATGATGCTGCAGGCTTTGTTCGAAAACTACTTGATGACCTGGAGTCAAGAATATCAGTACAGTTTAGCAGGGTTAGTGTTCCTATTGAGGCTGAAAAGCTTCATTATAGCTATTTAGAAGAGATTCACTTGCTTCCTCCCTCTCACTTGTACCTTTTGATTCTAATCTGATTCCAGTTCATTGACGAAGCGTGCCATCAAATTGAGCGTAATGAAAGAAATGTGCGTCAAACGGGAATTCTAGCCTACATCCCGAGGTACTTGATGAATTGGCATTTAAAAAATGCATAATACATTCGTCATCCCTTGCAGCATGGTGCTATTATTTTATGCTACTTCGGAGGTGGCTCTGGAGATGTGTAGAATTTTAGAGTTTTTCTTTGGAAAAGCTTTAGGGAATGATTGAAGGTTTGGCGATGTGGTCATCCCTAGATTAAGTAGTGCCCTTCTTGACAGTACTGTTGTCCTTGAGACTCAATGTGGAAAGTTGATCCACCATAAGCCTATAAAAAATTACAACCAAAACTCTTCTTCTCATTTTTAGGGGTCACCATTTCCAACTAGAATAGGGACTTGTCTTTTCTTTTCTCATTTTTAGGGGTCACCATTTCCAACTAGAATAGGGACTAAACCCCGAAATACTTGATTAGAACATTAGTCCCTTAATGGTGTTATTAATGAACTGAAACCCATTAGGGGGCCTAAATGCACTTACACAGCCTTGACAGTGTTGACTATGTTTCTATATTAGAGCTGTTGAGAAATAGAAACACTCAATGTGCACTTGTGCAGATGTTCTGTCATATGATGATTGTAGTGTTTGTTTTGTATCAACCATGGTGTTTGCAAATATAAATATATTACGGTCTGATCATTTTATGCTCATCACTTTATTTAGATTTGCTGTCCTTGCATCACGGATGGAGCAGTATATTCAAGGGCAATCTAGAGACTTGATTGATAAAGCATACACAAAGCTAGTGAGTATAACTGCCCTTCCAATCTTGCACCTGTTTGCCTTTTTGGTATTCCATATGTACTAGTACTAAATTTGTGACTTATTGATTGAACTAATATGTTAGTCCTATTTTGCTTTTATGGACATCACCAATTTGTACTAGCATCTTTTGTAGCTGCTAAGTTTTACTTCCTTGATAAATATACATTTTAACTAGGCCATTGATCTTTCTTTAACCTTCTCTCTGAACGAACTGCTCCTTGTACTCTGGAATAGGTTAGCACAATGTTCACAACTTTGGAGAAAATTGCACAAAGTGATCCTAAAACTGCGGATATTGTACTGATCGAGAATTATGCTGCTTTCCAGAACAGGTTATTTTTCCTTGTCTCGTAAATCATAGTAAATTCTTCTTAGCATCATATATTTGACTTGTCCCATTGTTACTTTGTCATTTTTTAATGCATAGATTGGTCTAGGAGACTAACAATATGCATTGTTTTATGCAGTCTTTATGACTTGGCTAATGTTGTGCCAACTCTTGCAAAGTTCTACCACCAGGCTAGCGAATCCTATGAACAAGCTTGCACTCGCCATATCAGCTCACTCATTTATCTTGTATGTAAATATAGTTAGATTCTACTTGCTGTGGATATGTTTCTTCCTTTCAAAAATCTGAGATCTTTCTTGCTTTGGCCTATGGCAGCAATTCGAGAGGCTGTTTCAGTTTTCTCGAAAAGTCGATGAATTGACATACACAATAGCTGCTGAGGAGGTGAGCTAACTTTACACATAGTATCTGTGTTAGACTTTGAGGTGTTGTACTAACCTCTATGGTTTGGTTTCTAGTCCTTGCTAGCAATACTGAATTGAACTTTTTTTGTAAAAACTGGCAAAATGTGCCTTTTTCGTACGCTCTACAAAAATTAGTTACAAATTTGAAACATTATTTTTTGCATTTATAGATTTATTTTAAAAAAAATCTTGCACCATTTTGTTGTTATGGGTTCAGTAGAAGAAAACAAAGGCAGCGGGTATCATTACATGTTCTAGCTATTCACATGCGTGTACTACATTCTGTCAAGTGGCGATTATTTGATATCCAATATCCCTGTCATTTTCAGCAACGACTAATTTTTATGATTTCTCCTCAGATACCTTTTCAGCTTGGGTTGTCAAAAACTGATCTAAGGAGGGTGCTGAAATCAAGTTTATCTGGGGTAAGTAGACACAAATTGTTTCATGACTCCAGTGTATTTCTGTGCTTTCTAGCAAAAACATTCCATATGCAGCAGAAGTGATCTTGTCATGTTCGTTCAAAAAACGACCGAACTTATGGCTCAGTGGTAGATAGGGTTGCCCTTCTTGTGTGCAGTCATACAATATAAGATTTTTAGTTTCCTCAAATAAAAATAGCTCAAACTCTGAGCATCTTTTCATTGTGATTGGGGTCAAATCTTTTTTAGACAAATGAAACTGGGTCTGTTGTTTTCGCATTTGAGATGGTCGATGAGATACCTTTTTTGACGCCTTGCCAGTTCAATATCTTCACAGGAGCGTGCAGTGTAATTCCATTGATTTGGGGATTTTGGTTGTATTGTGTCAGGGTCCAACTCATTTTGTATGCACTTAGTGCATGCCACTTTTGAATGTTGTCTCAACATAGCTTCATATGGATCACAGTGCACATTCGCCATGCCATCTTTAGTTTTGAGATAATGATCAGAGGGTCACCCATAGCATTTTGTTCTGTTCAAGATGCTGGTGTAAAGTGAACTCATGAAATTTTGAAACTGTGCAGATTGACAAGTCAATTGGTGCCATGTACAGAAGATTGCAGAAGACATTGACTTCGGATGAATTGTTTCCCTCGCTATGGGATAAATGCAAGGTATGCGGCCTAATCACTCTTTATCAATTTGCATTTGCTTGTTTGAAGTCGTGGTTGGTTTATAATTTTCTAGAGCAGCAAGTTCACACGTTAATTTAACGATTCCTGCTTGGTCGTTTGCAGAAAGAGTTTTTGGACAAGTACGAGAGCTTTGTCCAGATGGTGACACGGATCTACGGAAACGAGCCTATAATGCCGGTTGCCGAGATGAGGGACACCCTTGCTAGCTTCTAGATACAATGAGTGCAGCGCCATGTATCATTTCATAGTGCTGTAGCTTATATCTATATTCAATTCATTCTATTGGATTTTGCAGGTTCTCCTTTCTCTAGGCCTCTTTAGGGTGGGTTCTACATGTATGTTGTTTACTTGCCAAATTGTATGTGTATAGAAATGGATGTGAGCTGTTGTCTGGTCGCAAACCAGCTCCTGTTGGCGCAAAGGAATGTGAATGTAACAAGTCTGAGAATTGTGTGCATGTGATCATCTAAACGCTGAAAGGTTTCTTGTTCATGTCTCAATCTTATTGCTGTGAATTTAAAATGTGTGCGCATTCCGCATTCGGCTTTGTTCATCTGGGTCACGCTGATATATTTGAAGACTGCCTGTTTGCGGCAAAAAAAGAAAAGATTGGCCCGATGACAGCGAGATACCAATCACTGAAACAGATCGGTCACATATTGATAGGGGTGCAAGCGGCGTCCCGCAAACTACTCCCTCCGTCCTGTAATATAGGATGTTTTTAACTACTCTCTCTGTCCCGTAACATAAGATGTTTTTGTAGTGATGTGGTGCTTTCATTCAACGAATTATAAAGACAACACAAATTGGGACAATAAAAATGAGAATGTGACGTCAAAACTCAAAATGTGAAGCGATGGAGATGCAGCTCAACAGTGCTTGAAAGTAATCATGGTTTGTTATTACAGAACAAACCTCATGATATTACGAGTCATTTTTGTCTATCACTGCTGCATGGCTCCCTCGGTCATGTACTCATCTTAAGCAAAAACATGGAGTAATTCCGTTTGAAAACTGGAAGAAAAACGATTGCCCTTTCACAACACAAAGCACGATACAGAAAATCTCTAGTACACTTGAAAGCACTTGGCGAAGAAATCAAAGACGGGAAGCAAAGCGGAAGCGGAAATTCGGCGAGAAACAAGATTGAGACGGCAACAGGAGGAAGAAGCAAAGAAGGATAACTAGAAGAGAAGGGAAGAAAGAGGGAGAAGCTGACTGGCAGATGCAGATCTGGAGCCTTTTATGTAGAAGAAGAAAAAAACTGGTGGAATCTAGGGCTAGTGGCAGTTTTCCTCTCTGAATTTACGTTTCTGTCCCTAACTGCATGATTGCTAGTTTAGCCACTTAGTTTTTCTTTCGATAAATAAGAAGGTAGTAAGCCGCAGTCTACCTTATACGTGATATGTTCCAAAACCAGCCCGAAGTCTGAGGATTGTTCGATTACAATTTACAAAGGATGTTGGCAAAGGAAGTCCATCAAAATGGGAAAAAAAAAAGAAGCAGATGAAAAGCAAGATCAAAACAGAAGAACAACAAGACTGAAAACTGAATACCAAGTTGCAGACCCCATTCAGCCTCTTGACCATGTGTACCCTCACATGCAGCCAACCTCGGCACGCAGGCCAAAATACACTCTACATTTTTTGGGGATTTTCTTTTTTTTAAAGGAGGAAGACCTCCGGCCTCTGCATCTAGGCGATGCATGCAGGCACTTTATTAATTATTCACAGAAGACCTTACAAAGAAATACAACAGAAGCCATCGTCTAGACAACATCTGTCGCTACTCCTATCCAGTTGATGGAGGGAAGCTGATAGTCTGGGTCTAATACCAAACAGACCTCGCAGCCAAACCTAACATCTAAGACCTGAGACCCCAGCCAAGCCCCTTGCCGGGTATGGGGCACACACCGGTCCGACGCACACACAGAGGCCATCGCCACCAACTGCCACCAATCCATCTTCAGAGCTGTATTGACGCATCAACCTTGCCCGGTCTAGCTGGCATCGACGCCACCACGACGCCAGACAACGCCACCATCTCGCGCTCGTGCATCAACACACGCCCATCAGCGATACCCCGTTGTTCCATGCCGCCGAGACCCGCCGTTGTCGACGTGTCAGATGCAATACCGCTCCTCCTTCGTAAACACCACATGCAGCCACCGGTCCCATCCCCTCCACCTGCAGATCCTCTGCACTCCCAACCGAGCCCCAAGGTCGCTGATGACACCTCAAGGAAGGTCACGACGCGAACAGCGCTGCTGCCGCCAAATCCAAAGAGGATTGAAGGTTTTCACCTGGCAGGAGATCGGGGTGGCTAGATTGGGCCCTCAGCTGCGCCTTCATGAAGGAAAGCAGCACCCATGGGCGCCGCCGCCGCCGGGCCGGCCAGACTAGCCAAGGTTCCCCCGGACCCAAGGTACACCACCAGGGCTCACAATCACCGGAGCCTGCAGCCGCAAACCACCGGGACGACGAGAGAGGCAGCAGGAGAAAGGGGAACCTCCAGATCTGACGCCACGACACCAACCCGCCGGAGGATCACCGGCCACCCGATCCAATCCCCAGCAGCTCACCTGCCCCGCCGTGCCCGAACGAGGAGGCCAACCCAGGGGCCGCCGCCTCGGATCCAAGACCCTCTACCCCAAATCGGGCAGAGCAGAGCCAGCTTGCCGCCACGGCCGCCACTGAGTCACCGGCCGACCGCCACGCTCCAGATGGAGGCCGCCTTCTGCCAGATCGGCGCCGCCGCCATGGATCGGGGCCTCATCCTCGAGATCGGGGATCCCACGCATCCCGAGCCCGAAGTGAGAGGGCGATGCCTCCGCCGCCGCCGTCGCACGCGCGGGCTAGCCCGATGCTGACCACCGGCGGCGGCGGAGGGAAGAGCGAGAGGGAGGAGGGGGACCGGTAGCGGAGGGTTGGGTCCTTGGTCGCCCGCGCGGTGGGCGACAGAGGGGGAGGGGGTCGCCCCTCATGCATTTAAGGGGATGATTGTAGCGCAAATAAGTTCAGCTGGTTCCAAACAATTCCTAAAGTAAGGAGGCAGTAGTAACTGCTGGTACTAGCTAGCTAGCTTGCCTGAAAAAACATCCATCCTGCCATCCATGCCAGGGGGCTTGAACATTCTCAAGTAGCTCTCTCACGTTCTCCAATTCAGTGGTAGCTGTTGGTGAAAGATTGGGATGCAGTTTTATTTCCCACGACCCCTCAAACTGAGAGGAGACTGAGCACAACTTGCCAAGGACAAATGTCACAAGATTTGGTTCCCTGTCTGATCAATATGATCCTACCTTTAGCGAGCTGAGCCACAACCAAATTGAGGCATATAACCTTAGTCTCCAGACCATAAATAAAGTGCACTTCCTTATGCTAGCTAGGTGAGTACAGGTGCAGTGCGTGTATAACCTTAATTAGTTGGCGACAAGAGAAGAGAGTGCACATAATAAACCAGTGTCAAGTACTCCCAGTGATCTAAACGCTCTTATATTTCTTTATGAAGGAAGTACCGTACTAGTTAAACATGATGACATCACGTACGGTCTCTTATCACCAAATCGTTTTTGAATTTGCCGCTTTACTACCTAGCTAGAGGGTGACAAGAGAACTCGGCCCTGTCAGGCCTCCTTTGGTTCGCATTTTTTTTAGGAATTTCATAGGATAAGATTTTTGTAGGAAATTTTTTTTAGAGCCTTTTGGTTTGTAGATGAAATCATATTCCTATGAAGTAATTCTTCTTGTCCTCCATGTTTCATAGGAAAATAAACATTAACCTGAACTCAATAGAAAAAATCCTATGAAGTGAATTAAAGGACATCTCCTTTTCTATTTCTATTCATAGGATTTGAGATGCATGTCATCTCCTTTCCTATGACTTATCTATTCATAAAAAATTTCTACCCTATGAACCAAAGAAGGCCTGAATTTTATCTAGTAACATCATTCTGCAGTTTTGCGGTGGCTCGGTGTCAGGCCCGTCGAGAGGCATGTGCGAGCTGTGCATGCGCACAGGGCCCCAAAAAACTGAGGGCCCCAAATCGTTGTGCCATTACTCATTACTAGTCGAATGCCCGTGCGTTGCCACGGGATAAAAAAATGTTTGTAGAAAAAATGCTTTAACAAGAAAAAAATAATGTTAACCCATCCCTATTTACAAGAAGATACTTATTCTCCTATATCTTTACAAGAAGACATAGTTTCACACATGCCATTGTAGATGGCATGATTCTTGTAAGTTAAAAACTCCCAGAAAAAATCCCGCGAGAAAAGAAACAAGTTAAAATGTCCTTTTACAGTTCAATTCCCTTCATAATCTCACAATCAATGCGAGAACATATGTGCAAGTCCTTAATGTTCTTTTACCGGTTAGAGATCCATAATTTTGATCGGAGCCCTTGCTCTTTTCTTTTTGAGTTGGGGCCCTTGCTTTTAGTAGCCAAGCCTCATGGCTGAGATTGCTTGGGGTAAAGACATATAGCTTACTTTGCATTTCTAAATGTTGGGGAAATTAATCATTGTTTATTATTTGAGATTAACAAGTCATCTATTAAGAGTTTTGCAATCGTGAATGATGGGCATTGTTACCACCTAGCATATTCTTCCACCTAAATTGTTGTCCTCCAGAAATTATTATGAACAAATCATAAAAGAATATATCTGCAGACAGACAGTAATGCAAGTACCATTAAAATGGAACAATTAAGGATATGAACAAATGCCTTGTGTTAACTATTCAAAAATTGCAAAGGATTATATACAATTCGCAAATAGTAGTTATTCTGAAAATTAAGTCGACTGAATTTTATTTTTCTATAGGAAAGGCATTTAAACATATACAGATGAAAATGCTGCCGAAGACTGCCATCACCTCACAAGCTATATGGATTTGAATCATCCACCGGGTCAAAGAAACCGCCATCGACAAATACAAAAATTCACAAAACTACCTACTTGATAACAATACAAAAATAATATTGGAACACTTTAACACAAAGCCACACAGATCATGAGTGCATTCACATCAGTAATAAAAATTACTTAAAGCATGATCATAGTTACACCATGAACAAGAAATGTTGTCGTATCAATTAGAAGAAGAGTCGTTACACGACCAAGAGCCATGTGTGTAACACTTCAAATAAATATAGTACATGTATATGAAATCCAATCCATATTACAATACATCATAGCATCTATACACAAGCAAGGAAGTGAAAGAGAAGTCCATACTTGTTAGGAACAGAGAAGCGACGAACGGTAAAGGCGGAGATGCAGAGGTTATGAGGGTATATGTGACGCCAAGGTGCATGGGAGGAATACCATGATATTTTTTTAACTTGCAGATCTCCCATCCACTTTTGTGTACGACAGCCAAGGCATCAAGAAAGAAAAACATGCATTCCCGGCGTCTCCCATCTGGTCGCTGCACCGTCGTTCACCTTGCTCCAGTAAATCTCTCCTCCCATGGCTCACATTTTCTTCAGCCCGTCCTCAATCTATGTAGTACCAGATCAATGGCTTCCCAAAGAGTATACAACAAAACCATCAGTTAACTACTTTATATTGGTAAAGAAATATAACCATTGGAAACTCAATGTATTGGCGGCGTACCTTCATGAGGTAGGCACATGAGAGGCCTGATATGGCGAAGAACCTGTGCCATTGACACCTTTGACACAACCATCTCCGTCCAAAAGGGGCAACATCGACATGGAAATCCATGAAGTAGCATTAAGAAGCTAGCATTCTTCGCTCCGGCCTTTTGTCAAACATTTAAATTATGAACAACGACAATTTCATCTCATAGTCAATATCTGCAGTTTTAAAATGTGGAAAAGAAAGAAAAAGAGAGAGAATCACTTACATAACATCATGCAAACATGGGTAAATAATCATTAGCTACAAAATTTTGATCATTGACAAAACTGTGAAGCTTCCTTTAACGCTTTCTCTCTAGCCTTTCAGAGAAAAAGAAGGATAATGAAAAGCCAATGTGAGCCTTGAAATCACACATCAATTTCTAACTAAGACATGAAATGCTAAGCATTTAAATCCTCTGGTATATGTAACTAATTATTTATTATTAAGTAACATCAGACTGTAAAGATGGTTCTAGGGTTATTCTTGCAGTTCTGCATTATAGAAACTTATCTCACAAATACAGAACTTCCCTTGTACAGCAGTCAGTTTATATGTTGGGTAGATATCCAAACCCAAAAATTGAAGCCAAACACAAGGATTTACTCCAACTTCCTCCCGTAATCCTGAATCAGTCACTGAACAATGCAACATGAGCATCCCACGAAGGACAATCAAATTCTAATTTTTTTCAAAAATTAAAACATGGTAAAACCACACAAAATATTAGTTCTAGTTATGTTCCACCAGCAAGAAAAGTACATATAGAAGTAAGTCATATCTGTGGATCAAGAACATATGGAAGCATTACACTGAACCCAAATATTCAATGATGCATCAAATTCTAATTTTTTTTCAACAATTAAAACATGGTAAAACCACACAAAATATTAGTTCTAGTTATGTTCCACCAGCAAGAGAAATACATATATAGAAGTAAGTCATATCGGGGGATCAAGAACATATGGAAGCATTGTCACTGAACCCAAATATGCAATGATGTCTTTTTTCTTCCTATCCTACTTCAACCTCAGTGACTCCATTGGAGTAAAGACCTGGCAAACAAATGGTGCGGTCGCTAATTTGACACCAACACAACTACCAAATCAAATAAGTCCAAGTTCTTCCGAAGCAAAGAATGTGCATGACGGTGGATGACCTGTTCAACGAGTAGACTCTGGTCATCAGCCACCACCGTCATTGACCCGGAGCTCCTCGCCGGCCGAGTGCGTCACCTCCACAACATCTGGCGTGACCCTCCTTTGACAGGTGATGGCCACCGACATCCATACAACAGTTAGTACACAAGGTCAATTCTATATTTCTTCTGCCCATACAAGAATATGCAAACAAGTCAAGTTCATTCAAAAATCGGCAGCTCACTTCTGTTATTACAACAACAACAGGTCACTTCATTCAGACAACAATAGCAACACAGATCAATATTGTGACAAGGATGTAAAAATAAAATAAGAGAGTTAAAGAGAGAGGGGGGGGGGGTGACAACCTTGCTGACGCCGGCGTTCGTCTTTCCCTTTGTCTAAGAAAAGTGAGGAGTGCGGTGTCGTCACCAACACAGAGAGCGGCGGTAGGAGGGTGCCGACCAAAGACTCATATGAGCTAGCGATGAGCTTGCACTGTTGTTGTCCGACACGGCGTCCGCACCAATGACATACTCGCCAGAGATGAGTCGGATGACCGAGATCGAGTAACTGACCCCCTAGAGACGGGCGGGGCCGCTGACGCCGGCGAGGGCGAGGGCCAGGTTTGGCTCGGCAGACCGCTCGACCAAAATGAGGTGACTTACGCATTGTCTTCACGTGGGTGGCCTCGACTCTTGCACCAGCGCGGGATGGTTCGGGCTAGAAGGTGGAGGGAAGAGCGGCGGGGCCGCCGGCGATGGCGGTGAGGGCGAGCGCGAGGATTGGCGCAAGGGACCCCTTGACCTCGATAAGATGATAACACGGCTTATGCCATTGCCTTCACGTGGGCGGCCTGGGCTCCTGCACCGGCGCTACGGTTTGGGCTAAACGGCGGAGGGAAGAGGGGCGGGGTCGACGGCGATGGCGAGGGCGAGGATTGGATCGAGGGACTCCTCGGTGTGGGCTCGTTCACCGGCGCGGCAGTTCGGGCTAGACGGCCGAGGGATTTTTCTCGGTAGACAGATGGGATCGGGAGATGGGTGAGGGACGTGGGTGCCTGATCGTGGTTGTTTTTTGTACGTGGGTTTCTTTTTATTTTTATTGTGGGGGAAGTGGGAATCGTTTTATCGTGCAGGGTAAGTGAGAATTGTACGAGGGATGTGGGAGGTCGAATCATCACGACGTTCAATTCTTCTTTAATAATAGAGATACCCGGTAACAAGCTAGGCCATCAAGGGATAGCACGAGAGAAAAATGCCTGCCCACTCTTCCGCCCTTATTCACGAGTCGCCCAGACGCCGGTCCAGCCGTTACGTCGACATTTCATCTACGCGCCGCCTGAATTCTCAAAAAAAAAACTGCGCGCCGCCTGCCCAGCTACCCTGTTCTATGTCTTCGTCTTCATCTGCAGATCTATCCTCATGATTTGTTTCCTCCGTTCGTCCATTCTGAGTCCCCACGACATGAATTTGTGACCCGTTAGGCCGTTCATCCGAGCTGCTGATTGCTTGGACAGGGCTGTTAGAGCATTTCTAGTAGTACCCCTAAACCCTCAAACCTTTAAAAATAACCAATTTTTTACGGGTTGAGACGAAAAATTCCCAAAGAATAGAACCCCTTAACCCTTAAACCCTCAAAAAAATTTAGGGGCTCAACCCCTATTCTCCTTCCCAGCCTGTAGAAACAGGGGTTGGCCAGCCCAACCCCTCCCCGACCCGGTTCCCTCGCCAACGACGCGCGGGAGGGAGTTTTCAGCTCCCCCTACCCGGATCCGGCCGCCGCCGGCCTCCGGCCGCCCTCCCGCCGCGCCGCGCCCCGGCGCTCCATCCCCGGCTGCCCCTCCGCCTCCCCGCCCCGCCGCGCACCGCCCCGCCGCCTCCCCGCCCCGGTCGCGCGTCCTCCTCCCCGCCCCGACCGCGCCTCCTCCACCCCGCCTGGGCGTCCCCTCCCGCCTCCCCTGCGCCGCCGCGGCCCGGCCGCCCTCCCGCCTCCCCTCCCGCCCTGACCAGCCGCCCAGGAGCCGGCATCGAGGAGCTGCATCGAGGAGTCGCGCCCCGGTCGCCCCAGGCCGTCCAAGCCGCGCCGCCGCCCTGCCCTCCCGCCGCCGCCCCTCCCGCCCTGCCCCGGCCGCCCTCCCGCCATCCAAGCCGTGCCCCGGCCGCCCTCCCGCCGGCCGCCGACGCCGCCTCCTCCGAGGTGAGGTATGTGCTTTTTTTCATTTTGTTTCATTTTCTTTATTGTTTCATTTTTAGCACTAATTAGTGACTGTCCTTTGCAGATGGAGATGAACAATGAGGAGATTGTCATGGACTCGATGTCCGATTCATCGGATTGGTCGACATCCGACGATTCCGACATTGATGAGTTGTTGCAAGACGACGACGTCGAGATGATGAGCCGCGCGTCCTCCTCCCCGCTCCGGCCGCGCCTCCTCCTCCCCGCCTGGGCGTCCCCTCCCGCCTCCCCTGCGCCGCCGCGGCCCGGCCGCCCTCCCGCCTCCCCTCCCGCCCTGACCAGCCGCCCAGGAGCCGGCATCGAGGAGCCGCGCCCCGGTCGCCCAGGCCGTCCAAGCCGCGCCGTCGCCCTGCCTCCCGCCGGCCGCCCCTCCCGCCCTGCCCCGGCCGCCCTCCCGCCGTCCAAGCCGTGCCCCGGCCGCCCTCCCGCCGGCCGCCGACGCCGCCTCCTCCGAGGTGAGGTATGTGCTTTTTTTCATTTTGTTTCATTTTCTTTATTGTTTCATTTTTAGCACTAATTAGTGACTGTCCTTTGTAGATGGAGATGAACAATGAGGAGATTGTCATGGACTCAATGTCCGATTGGTCGGATTGGTCGACATTCGACGATTCCGACATTGATGAGTTGTTGCAAGACGACGACGTCGAGATGATGAGCCTCCTCATCGACGTGCAATCGTTTGAATACCGCGTGAAGCTGATGGATCAGAGGAGAGGGTCGAAGATGGGGCGAGTCACCATCTACCGGAACCGCGCTCTCGGACACGAGCATTTGATGGAAGGCTACTTCGTGGAGGTACCTACATACCCTCCTCGTCTCTTCCGCAGAAGGTACTGAATGCGGCGTAGTTTGTTTGTGAAGATTGTCACCGATTGTGAGGCCGCCTCCTATTACTTTAAACGTCGTAGATCCGCCGCTGGTATCATGGGGTTTAGTGCATATCAAAAGATATCGGCGGCAACGCGGGTACTCGCTTATGGCATACCCGCGGATTATACCGACGAGTATCTTCGCATTGGGCAAGATACAATCACGGAGTCAGTCCGTAGGTTTGCCAAGTTGGTCATCCAGTTGTACGGTGAGCAGTATCTTCGGGCACCAAACGAGGAAGATACAAAGAGATTAATGGAAATGATGAAAAAAGGGGATGGCGGGGGATGCTTGGTAGTCTTGATTGCATGCATTGGAGGTGGAAAAATTGCCCAAAGGCATGGCACGGAATGTATTGCGGTAAAAGCCGTGATGCTACCATTGTGCTTGAGGCCGTAGCATCTCAGGACACATGGATTTGGCATGCATTCTTTGGGTTGCCGGGAACACTCAATGATATCAATATCCTCAATAGATCTCCTTTGTTCAAAAGATTAATTTCTGGGGATGCTCCAGCTTGCAACTACAAAATCATGGACAATGAGTACTCAATGGGATACTATCTCACCGATGGCATCTATCCCGAATGGGCAACTCTTGTGAAGTCCATCAAGGAGAAAAATGGGGTGCCCTTAACAAGAAAAGAGGCTCATTCCACCAAGGCACAAGAGGCAGCCCGCAAGGATATTGAGAGAGCTTTCGGTGTTTTGCAAGCAAGGTTTGCCATAGTTCGTGGTCCAGCTCGGTTTTGGGACAAAAAAACCTTGGTGAACATCATGAAATGTTGTGTGATTCTATACAACATGATCCTAGAGGATGAGAGAGGGTTAAACCTCCCTTGTTTCTATGTCAATGTTGGTACCTGTGTGCAACCGGAAAGAAACCCTTCTCGCATACACGCTTTTCTTCAAGCACATCGTGAGATTGAGGATGCAACCACTCATGGTCGGCTCATGATGTATCTTTGCTTTACTTTTCTATGTCCTATTTGATTCGAACAATTAGTGTAATTTGCTCAAACATTGTTGTAATAATTTGAATGATTATTGTTTTATTCGGTGTTGTAATAATAACTAGAATGATTATTGTTTTATGTCAAATGTGATGGAATTTGTGATATGTCATATGATGAAATGTGATGAAATGTGTGATATATGAAATGATAGATTTAAAAGTTGGGGTTGAGACAAAAACTAGAACCCTCAAATCCAATCCTTAAAGCAGTTTAAGGGTTGGGTTTGAGAATTCTAGTATTTGCCCCTGTTTTTCAACCCTTAAAAGTGTCAAAAAATGACACTTCTCAACCCTTAAAACTGCTTTAAGAATTTGAGGGTTTGATGGTTCTACTAGTAATGCTCTTAGAAAAGTCAAGAACTTCTCCGCCTCCACGTTTAGTGAGTTCTGTCAACTGTATTGTGATCCACGCATGTTCTAACAGTACTATTACGGAAGCAAACACAAAAGGGATCACTAAAATTTCGTGATTCACGTATATACCGCCACCACGAGCCAGCAGATCAACAGTGAATTTGCGATCCACACATGCATGTACTGGTTTTTAGGCTTTTTAATTTTCTCTCTCTATGTAGTCCATTGTTTATTGCTCAGTGGTTTGATTGTTTCTATAACTTTCCCGGTAGCTACTTGACCTGTTGTTGGCGATGTGCAGTAGAGGAATTTCTCACTGGATCTAGTCTTCCGCATTACAATCCACAGCAGTGGAGAACGGATACATAGACCAGTTGGATGATGCTTTTCAGTAAAACATGAGGTCTGTTATTTTATTTTATTTTATTTTATTTTTAGTACTACCTTTACTCTTTTAGTTATATAATTAAGTGAGAGTATGTTTTGCTAATTATGTTAGTTTTTAGTTATATGATTTGTAAAATAAAAGCAGGGTCTCGTTTTGCATTTCGTACCAGGGCCTCAAATTCCTGGAGATGGCCCTGCTCGGTGTCCCGTGCAAATGACACAAGTCCATCGCGGCATCAAACACGAAGTATGGCCAGTCATGTGTATCTATCAACCGAGAACACTTTACCTACATATATATTGTCACTCTATTATGCACCCCCAATTCACTTTTTATTGCGCTTTACCTTAGAGGGCGACAAGAGTGCCATTTTCTAACACCCTTTTGCGGCTGCTTCGAGCCGGAGCAAATGACACGAATTTGCCCTGAAATTAAACTACGAACCCAGTCAAAAGCATTAGCTCGATGCCAGCTGAATCTTGATTCCTGTCCCCCGTTAATTGACAAATCCAAATCGAGCGATCCACGTTGCAGAGAGCTACACACAGATAGTAACAAAATTAGGGACGCGTACAACTTTACATGTCACGCAATATATGAGCTTACGTTGAGAGATCTACGACCAAAGAGTAAACTAACCACGGGTGATATTAGCTGGCGATCTGAATTATCTTCTGGTACTATCATATTGATCCCCCAGGGTTTAAACAATTGGACATGGTTTGAGTTTTTTTAAAGCAAATTGCATCTTATATATGATTAGCTGAGGAGCTCTTTTACGGTACCCTGGTACTCCCAAACGACACCCAAGAGTACCGTGCAGATCTGTCCGTCCGCACGGAGGGGCAAGGAAGTCATTTCCCAAACTGCAGTCCGCACGCACAGACAGTCCAAAGCGCAGCACGGGTGATTCTGAAGAAAAAAAACAGAACACTTGATCTAAATCCCATTTCATTTCTGTGGTGGCGGCGTGACCCTTGCGATAAGGCCGTGCGGCGCCCCCGACATCCCCGAGCGCCGCCGTCCGACACCACCGCGCGCCACCACCGTTCGCTGCGCGGCGCCGACGTCCCGCCGTTGTACACCCCCGCTTGGGGCCGACGTGCGCCGTCCCACACCCCCGTCCGACCCAGAGAGTGCGGCCGTCCGACATCCCGAGCGCCTCCGTCCGACACCAGCGCGCACCACCGCCGTTTGCCATCCAGGTCGACGTTCTTCGACCCCGCCACCCGAGTCCTGCCCTCGCCATCCCTCCAGCGGTTCCTGCCGCCGCCACTTGCCGACGCGCCCACACGCCGCATAATTTTTGGCTGCGCCGCCACCTACCAGACAATCGCCTGCCGGATAATTAGAGAACAGGTTCGTCGCCCGTTTTTCTCCAGCCATATCTTGCAATCTGTATGGATACATGACCCATAAATTGATCTTTATCAGAGTATACAGTTATACAGTGTCATTCATATTAGTTGAAATCATGGATCACCTTCAATTTGCGTCAGATAAACTAGAATGTCATAAAGGGTGACACTGGTACAGCACAACCTATCCTTGAGATTTTGTATATAATGAATGTTGCAATGTATATAGAAGACATGTTATAATTCCTCTAGAATTTGTGTTAGTTTTCTGTTTAAATTTCTGTTTATCTGAAGAATCACCTAAATTCAGACAGTTTATATGACATTGATAGAATAAATGCGCTAAGTATGATGCTTTAATAATGGCAGGTTTGGAGGATGGATGGTCATAGTGCTAGCTTGGAGGAGATAGAAGAATATCACATGATGGTTAGTCAGATGTTTGCAAGCGAGAAGCAAGGTTACGAGCACTACAACAAATATGCAAGAGCAAAAGGTTTTAGTGTCAGATTGGATGACAAGGAGTACGTGAAGGGCACCAGAGAGGTGAAAGCAAGACGTTTCTGCTGCTCTAAAGAAGGGCACCGATTGGAGAAGTACTTTCAAGCGACTGACCAAAAAAGGGAGCCACGGGCGCTGACCCGTTGTGGTTGCAAAGCTATGCTTGAGATCCAACATGATGCAGGCAGGGGTCAGTGGTTTGTTAAGAAGTTTGTTGATGTCCATAACCACCCGCTAGCCGACCCGGACCAATCTGCTTTTCTACGATCTCACCGTCGGATGAACGATGCTCACAAGGCTGATGCAGTGGAATACGGACTTGGTGGTCTCCGTACGTTCCAAATCATGAATGTGGCAGAGAAACAAAACGGCGGCTATCCTCATGTTGGGTATATTTCCCGAGACCTCTACAATTTCTTCGCCAGGTACAAGAAAAAAAGAATCTTAGGCAGGGATGCTGACTTTGTGCTGAACCATATGAGAGTACAGGAAGAACGAGATGTTGAGTTTTTCTTCAAATACACCACAGATGATGAAGGACATCTTCGAAATTTATTCTGGGTAGATTCACAGTCTCAGATTGATTATGAAGCATTCGGCGATGTAGTTGTGTTTGACAGCACTTATCGGGTCAACCGCTACAATCTCCCTTTTGTTGCATTTGTTGGACTGAACCATCATCGTAGTACTGTTGTTTTCGGGATTGGTGTTGTTTCAGATGAGACCCACAAGTCATACGAGTGGCTACTTCAGACCTTTGTAGAGGCGATGGGTCATAAGGAGCCCATATCTATTATCACATATGGAGACTCGGCAATGAGAAAAGCAATTAGGAAGATTTTGCCAAGGACAGACCATCGGCTATGCAGTTGGCACATTGAGCAGAACATGATACGCCACCTGCGTAATCCAATGCTTGATGACTTCAGAAAACTCATATACTGTCGAATGGGAGTTTACCAGTTTGAGAAATCATGGGCTGAGTTCAAGGCGAATTATGAGATCGAAGAGGAGAATGAATGGATGTCCAGAATGTACAAACTTAGGAAAAAGTGGGCCGCAGCTTATACGAAGGGACGATATTTCTTGGGTATGCAGAGAAACCAGCGTAGTGAGAGTCTGAACTCTAGGCTCCACAATCATCTGGACCGGAAAATGTCCTTGGTTGATGTGGTGGAGCACACTGAGCACTGCATATCACGTATGCGGAGGAACGAGGCCGAGTTGGATGCAATATGTTCGCAGTCAGTTCCTTTCACTAGAATAGAAGCTTGTCTGTTGGAGATAAATGCTGCTCGTATTTATAAACCAAAAAATTTCAAGATGGTAAGAGATTGTATCCGGAGATCATGTGCATGGGTGATTCAAGAGCAAACAACAGTAAATGACTTGGTCAGGTATGAAGTAGTGTTAAAAGATGGAGCGGAAGGAGGGAGCAGACGTCTGTTCTCTGTAGAGTGTTCTTTTGATGGTTCGTTGATGAATGGTGTCTTCTGTCCTTGCCGTAAGATGGAGTGTGAAGCCATCCCTTGCGCGCACATTTTTGCTGTTCTTGTTTTCGTAGGGGCAGCGACCATTCCTCCATGTTGTGTTAGCAAAAGGTGGACAATGGAAGCCAAGGCTGCATTCATGTCAGTGAGAAATGCAAATACACATGTGTGGTCAGAAGAGATGAGTCGTTACCGTGAACTGAGAAACATAGCTAGTATGTCCCTATTCAAAGTATCAAAAAGCGGGGAGCGTTCGCAGCAGGTGAAAGATTATCTCCAAAGTATCATCGATGGGACCATCCAGAATGATGATGACACCGAGGAGACAACATTTGGTCCTATACCCTCTCACTACTCTGCCGCAAGTCAAGCTTCAGCGGAGAGAGTCCTTGATCCAAAAATAGTCGACACAAAAGGTGCTCCATGAAAGAAGAGAATGAAGCCATTTCACGAGACGTTGAGGGAAAGGAACGGGCGGAAGAAGAGAACTAGAAGCTGCGGCCAATGTAAAAGTTCCGAACATGACAGGCGGAAATGTCCAGATTTAGGGAAATAAAATTGATAGAAGCACAGTACCAAATGTAAGTTGATGTTCATGGCCTTTTTATGGATTTGGGTTTGAAGTATGTTTTTCTTTTTTATATATCATACAATATCATATTTTAACTTATATGCAGATGGTATACACGCGTGCACCGAAGTTATTTCAGCTGGCACAAGTGTGGTCACATCAACCAACTGAGCCCCAAGAAGATCGAGAACTATGTTGGCAGTAGACATTTTTATGGACCTGTTAAATCTGTTGGCGTGACAGAGTTTATGTTTTGTTATCATCCATGGCTATCGTTGAACCTTGTTTAGTTTGCTTGCAGACACTTATCACTTTGGTCGTGATACTTGACGACTATTGATTTTTTTCATATCTGCTCGGTTTGTTTTGCTATGTACTGGCTCCAGGTTATTTAATGAATTGTAAGCACAAATTTGTGTTTAGTCTAAAAATCAGCTTCAAGTGTTGAGGGTTATGCATGGTTAGAGTTTGTATGTGCTGCTATTTATGAGCGGGGCAGGCAAGATGATTGGTCGAGACGGAAGACGATATATGCAGATGCACCGCCGCCTGATGAATGTACACCAGCAAGTAGTAGATGAACCGCGGATTGGTTCGTGCCTGGCGCCGTCGAGAGTTGGACGATGCACGAAAAATGCAAATTACGAGATATCCGACGATCTGTTTGGTAGATCCGATTTTTACGAGGAGGCGGCCATGTTAGTGGTCCTCGTCTGTTTGTACCTAAGATTTATTCGGGGGGAGAAGATAGAATAGATTGTGCATTACACTCATTATTTTAGTGAAAAATGGTGCATGAGTCTAGCGTGCAACCTAGACCTATCAAATAAGTCTTTTTTGGTTCTGCATAGAATGTCATGGATGTGGGCAAAAGTGCTTCTAGAATTGCCTTTACCGGTCTACCCGTACGGTCCCGATTGAACATGGTGTACTTGCTGACATGCACGAAACAAAACGTAATTTTGGCAGCGGGTGGGAATGTACGTCGTAGGCTCTGCTGCAAAATATGAACGAATTCGGACATCAAACGCACGTTGCGTCACGACCGGCCAGTATTTTAGGGGTTTTTCATCGGGAAAATGTTACAAAATGCATAGAATGTCAGATATCACCGAAACTTGGCATGCCTACTTGCCATGACGACTCGAGTGTTTGGAAAAAAATTGGATCAGGTTGATGGATGTGGGAAAAAGTGCTTGTAGAATTGTCTTTACCGGTCTACCCGAACGGTCCCGATTGAACATGATGTACTTGCCGGCATGCACGAAACGAAATGTAATTTTGGCTGCGGGTGGGCATGCACGTCGTAGGCCCTGCTGCAAAATATGAATGAATTCGGACACCAAACGCACGTTGCGTCACGACCGGCCAGTATTTTCGGGGTTTTTCATCGGGAAAATGTTAGAAAATGCATAGAATGTCAGATATCATCGAAACTTGGCATGCCTGCTTGCCATGACGACTCCAGTGTCTAGAAAAAATTTGGGTTAGGTTGATGGATGTGGGAAAAAGTGCTTGTAGAATTGTCTTTACCGGTCTACCTGAACGGTCCCGGTTGAACATGGTGTACTTGCTGGCATGCACGAAACAAAACGTAATTTTGGCAGCTGGTGGCCATGCACGTCGTAGGCCCTGCTGCAAAGTATGAACGAATTCGGACACCAAACGCACGTTACGTCACGACCGGCCAGTATATTAGGGGTTTTCATCGGGAAGATTATAGAAAATGCATCGAATGTCAGATATCACCGAAACTTGGCATGCCTGCTTGCCATGACAACTCCAGTGTCTGGAAAAAATTTGGGTCAGGTTG
Organism: Triticum urartu; assembly: GCF_003073215.2. Taxonomy (NCBI): domain Eukaryota; kingdom Viridiplantae; phylum Streptophyta; class Magnoliopsida; order Poales; family Poaceae; genus Triticum; species Triticum urartu. Next base: position 53,374,684 of record NC_053025.1, on the reverse strand, counting down.
ATGGATGTGGGCAATAGTGCTTCTAGAATTGCCTTTACCGGCCTACCCGAACAGTCCCAGTTGAACATGGTGTACTTGCTGGCATGCATGAAACAAAACGCAATTTTGGCAGCGGGTGGGCATGCACGTCATAGGACCTGCTGCAAAATATGAATGAATTCGGACACCAAACGCACGTTGCGTCACGACCGGCCAGTATTTTAGGGGTTTTTCATCGGGAAAATCCTACAAAATGCATAGAATGTCAGATATCACCGAAACTTGGCGTGCCTGCTTGCCATGATGACTCCAGTGTCTGGAAATTTTTTGGGTCAGGTTGATGGATGTGTGAAAAAATTTAGGTCACGTTGATGGATCCCATTTTTATTAATTCTGTGTTCTTTGTATTGTCGTGCCATGCTGAATACATCCAAAGTTGTACTAAAAAAAGAATACATCCAAAGTTTGTCACAATAAAAGGTGTCCATTTTTATAGATTTATACCAAGTATCCTTTAGAAGTAGATTAGTTTTCTTTTACCATTCGTAACAACAAGACGATATATATGAAGTAGATTAGTTTTCTTTTACCATTCGTAACAACAAGAAGATATATATGGTTGCAGATTGCGTTCTTAAAAAAACATCTATATATACACACGCCCATAGAAAACCCTTGCGCTCGTATTCATCCGCCGCCGCCGTCGCCGTCGTGTTACATCGCTTTGATGGCAGAAGAACCATGCTATTTCCCTATGTCAAGAAAAGCTTCGATGGCATCGGCACAACCTAAAGCATCGCCAGCTTCGCCATATCCTGAAGGAAGAAGCAAGGTTCAGGTTACGCAAACATCATCACACAAACTTTTCCATAGGACGTGTGCATCTCGGTATTGCATAGGGAATAGCACAAGGGTACATTACGGACCTAGAATCTTTTTTTTGTTTCAGATAATTGTTTGGAAAACTCTACTTAATTTATGCTATCTTAAAGAGATGAGTATCCCTAGTTATCTATTACCAAGTTTCAATCTCTTAGATATATTTCTCAAGTTAGATTATTTCCTACTGTTTGTTAGTTTGGCTTAGGCCCCAAGTTCGGTAGATCTATCATGTATAGAGAAGAATCTGGCTTCTTTTTGCCTCCAATAATCGTCATCAACCAAAACTTTGTTAGGCCTAGTAGGGTGGAATACAAACATAGATTTGACTCCTTTTTTTTAATTTTTCCCATATGAATGACATGTACCTATGTTGTTGTGCCTTTCATCAGCAAGCATCACCTGCCACAAATTCTTGTAGTAAGAAAAGTGGGATTACCGGTTCACAGACTCCTACCACACCCAAGCTGCAGAAAGCACAAGTATGTACTAATATATGCCGAAAAATAAAATGTAGAACGATACGGAATTTCTAATTTTTGTCATCTTCTAATGTTAGGATGCATCACCCGCCATGGCTTCTGTAAATAAACCTTCTATAAACAAAGCGACAACGACTAGAGAGAAGAAGGTATGCATTTTTTTAATTGGAACAACACACATAATAATAACTTGACAGTACAAAGCCTCTCTTGATCTTTCATCAATTTATCTAATTAGTATGATATTTACGTACAGGAAACAGTGGCCTGCTGTCAAGGTGCTATTTATGACCTTCTTTGGATTGTTTGCGATGATAATCACAGGAAAAAGGTTACAGAATCTAGTCTGCAGGGGTTACTACATCTACATGATATTCAAATTCGTCGCCAAACAGTAAAAAAACTAGCTGATACTTTCGATCCGGAAGTTGAGGCATTTATTGTGAACAACAAACAGTTAAAGATACATCTGGAAGATGTAGTTAATATCATGGATCTGCCTTCGGCAGGGGGGATCCCTGATATTAAACTTAGGTATGCAGACAAGAAGCCTGAGTTCGAAAGAAAACAGAAACAAGCCCAACTGTTCAGATTATACGTAGACCCAAAAGAGCAAGCAATCACCTACAAGGGCCTAGTGCAACAAATAAGAGAAAGCAAAGGATCTACGGACGAACACTTCTTGAGGAGAATTGCTTTGTGTGTAATTTGTCGACTGCTATGTCCAAGTACAAAGTCACAAGTCAGTTCAAAATATTTGAACCTTATGTTGGACGATGGTGATGTAAATAAGATAAATTGGGCAACCCTGACACTTGATCACCTGATTGCGAGCTTGAAGCAGTACAAGAACAATAAGCAAACAAATCTTGCTGGCAACCTCGCTCTCTTATAGGTAATACGTAATGACTATTTATTTCCGCGTAACAATGTACTTGAGCTATGGTTTTGCGTCTCATTTATTTTCACTATGTTGCAATGCAGGTGTGGTACTGGGAGAAATTTTATGTGAACAAAGTTAAGCACAATATAGATATAGATTACTCTCCTCGACAGAAGCCTTTGATACAATCATGGGACAAGGAGAAGGTGGCAAAGAGGGAACATGCCAACTTTGCCGAGGGAGATGTAAGTAAAGGATTGTGTACATGATCGTGCCACATAATTGAGTTTTAATTTCTTTACTATCATGTACTAACTATTCATCTCATATTATTCAAAATAGATTATTGAGCACCTCATGAGTGACGTGGAGTACGTTCTACACAGACCAGTGTATGCTAGCAATGAAGTACGCGCAATCAGAACCATATTTACTGCATTTCATACTACAAAACATATTCTAACTATATTCATCCTTCTATATGCAGGGCCAAACGTTGCAACAAGTTCATAGAACTGTGCAAGTAATAGAGAATAAAGTCATGGAGAAAGAGTACACAGACGAATACAAGTACTTCAAGCCACTTGTTGATGGTCTGGCTGACATTGAACACAACACAAGCCTGACCAACAGAACCCTGCTTCGTGTTGTCAAGTGTTTGGAGGTAAAGTCTTATTCACTAATGCACAATTTTATGTTGCCAAATGATGTGTGATAGCAAGCACCACTTATTTCCCATGCAGGCTAATAAGTTTGTTCTTCCTGACATATCAGATGAAGAAATTGAGGTAATTTAAAAGATAGTTTACTTATCTGTTTGTGTGTCTTACTGCCTGTTAAACTCCCATTCTCCTTTATGTACAAGCCTTTTTGTAAGAAGGGTGACAAGTGCACATGGCACAAGGGACAACACAAAAGACAAGAGGAAGGAGAATCTGAACATGATGAAGAGGAAGGAGAATCTGAACATGATGAAGAGCAAAGAGAATCTCGTGAACATGACAGCGAGACACCTGCCAAGCGGCAGCAAGGGCTTTCAGGCACTAATATAGGTGATGAGGGTGACACAAACAGTAATGCCAAAGGGACGGTGCGTCGGTCAAACAGGAAATCAAAAACCAATAAAGAAGACGAGTATTCATACTATGACCATGAAAAGAGGCAACTTCGTGGTATGTCGCACACATCGTTGCCTGTCATGTAGTTGTATACCATTGTGCTTTCTTTATAACATAGATAAATCCACCTACTAATTGCAGGTCTGAAAGAAACACTACAATGGGTAAACAGACAAGATGATACAGCGCCTTTGGCCCAAATTGGTGATATAACACTAAACAAATCATCCCTGCATTCCCTAACAGCCAATAAGTTGCCGGACAACAATGCCAGATATGTGGATTGCTTGGTAAGTATTTCATGCTTCACTTATTACATCTGCACTGGGATATGCACTAATCAGTGCTCACTTGCAATACTAGGCCATTGATGCTGGCATATATATCAATCGCCCACCAGAGGGAGAGTTTGACATAAGAGATGGCAAAAAAATCTTTGTCGAGAGCACAATTAATGTGCAAAAGCTCGTTGCAGATATAGAAAATCACACTATAGCGAGGAGTTCAAAAATTGACAAGTCTCGCTCAATTGCAAGGATCATTGCATATCTTGATCATGACATGGTACAACACAATAACTACCTGCTGAATTTTATTTACGAATTGTTTGGTCCTTGCTCTAACATATATGTTTATGCAGATTTTTTTACCCTTGAACGCTGGACTACACTGGTATCTGGCAGCCCTAGATGCGCCTAAAAGAGAAGTTCAGATTCTCAATTCAGCCCCTGGTGTTGGTCCAACGGATGAACTGGATCATGCGGTGAGAATATCCTTTTGTGCTCCTAGTACTACTGCAACTTGTAGGTTATATGCATTACTGACTACCAACAAACACTCTTCAGTTGGAAGCGATAACGGCGTGGTTCCAGCAAGCCGAAGAAAGAATTAAACAACTTCCAAACCCAACAAACTGGCCAGACTTCAACGTGGCCACGTGGGACAAGAAGACAATCAAAGGGCTGCCAACCCAGAAAGACGGGTACACACGTTCATCACTATGTTCTTAATTTGTAAACTCGACCAAGGCAATTCAATCCTAATTCATACTTGCAGGAGCTCTTGTGGACTCTACCTTCTCAAGTACATAATGCTTTGGACGGGATCCAAACTATCCAAAACATTTTCAAAGGTGCGCATATTTAGACTATTTCATGGGTGCACTGTACATTACTTCCTTGGTTAAGGAATTACTTTAGATACAGATGGCGTACATCCCAGGATTATCTTTGACTGTTCACCATTTGTATGCAGAAAGATATAGATATGTACAGGAGACAACTTGCACATGACATACTCAACAGTGACAGAAATTTACTCCGGAAAAACCAGCAGCCAGACCAGACAAAGGCAATTCCTGACGATGAAGTTTCTACCAAAAAAAGAAACAGGTCCAGGACGAGCACCAACAGTAGAACTACACAATAGATATGGCTTTCGCATAGACATTCGTCTTAAATCAAACGTTTTCCCATTTGCTCAATAATTCGGTTTGTAAGCAATAATTTGATGTTATTTACCCGACACTTGGTGTGCGACAATTTGCTCAATAATTCAGTTTGTAAGCAACAATTTGATACTATTTATCCGACACTTAGTGTGCCACTTAATTATTTGTATACATAGGTCTCTTTACGTTAACACGGTATCTTGTATTACTACTCATGTTTGGTCACTGACCAAATATGCTACCCGCATATCCAATACGTCAAGAAATGAAGGATTGTTTTCTGGCCTTGCAGTGAGCTACTAAATAATGGAGAAAACATATTTTCAAACATTGCAAGTTCTTACTTGTTAGAGACACTGAGCTACAAAAAAATGGACAAAACATGGTATCTATCATGTACTCAACATCATAATCTATTGTCTGATTTCATCCATAACCAATACAGAGAAAAGCTAAAGCAATTACCAAAGATAATGAGAAGGGCTGGGTGATCTTACGAAAAAGCCATCATATTGACAGAAAAATCCCCTTTCTACATGCTCCGGCGCCCCTAGATGGAGCAGCTGCTGGACGAACGGAGGTTGAGGGGTGGAGCCAACTCCGGCGCAACTAGATGGAGCAGCTGCACGACGAGCGGAGGTTGAGGGGTGGAGCCAACTCCGGTGCACGGCAGCCGGTCGGCGCATCCACGTGGTTGAGGGAGGGGAAATCGCCTGAGGTGGAGAAGGAGGAGGCGTGCGCCTCGCCAAATACGGCCGCGGCCGCGGTGGCTGCCGCATCCGCCGCCGGAGAGGCTCTTGTCGGAATTGGAGAAGGCGGGGTGGAGCCAACTCCGGCGCACGGCAGCCGGTCGGCGCAACCACGTGGTTGAGAGAGAGGAAAGCGCCTGAGGTGGAGAAGGAGGAGGCGTGCGCCTCGCCAAATACGGCCGCGGTGGCTGCCGCATCCTCCGCCGGAGAGGCTCTCGCCGGAGTTGGAGAAGGCGGAGGCGTCCGCCGCCCTACGCCGGAGATGGATAAGGCGGAGGCGCCTCGCCAAATACGTCCGCCGTGGCTCTCGCCGGATTTGGAGAAGGCGGCCTCCACCGGAGTTGGAGAAGACGGAGGCGTCCGCCGCCCTCCGCCGGAGATGGAGAAGGGGTGGACACGAGGGGCGAGCGGACAGGGAGATGGAGACGGGGGGCGAGCGGACAGGCTACGAACGGACTGTACGAAGAGGCAAATGGATCAGGAGATAATTATAACAATTGGTGATTACCCTTTTACCCCTGTCACCGAGGCACTCCACCTCTTTCCCGGTTAGTACTCCGTGGGACTACTGCTGGAGTACCTGATCGCACAGTCCGTTGGATTAAGAAAAATGAACGGTGGCTAATCATTTCGGGGTACCGTAAAAGAGCTCTAGCTGAGGATGAATTAGCTAGTATGATAATCACACACAAGCGCTTTAGACCTACCTCGGATATGTTAGACACTCCTCCCAAAAGAAAAAAAAATGTTAGACATGCATGGTCGATTTTAAGCACGCGCAGTGTCCATCTTTATCTCCCCTTTTTGTCTTCAATTATCGTAACTAATTAACTTGGTGGTAGGCCTGCGGTAACCAAGGCAACTTTGGCAGCTGATCATATTTTGTTCAACACGTATTCGTCTCTAGTGCAAATTGAGTGCGCACCACACTGGTTAAAAGCAGTAGGTGAGAGGAAAATAAGGAGTATCGTGTGTACCTTTTACTTGGTGACCCGAGTTGGAAGTTTTCTGACATGAGAGGAAGTTGGGTTGGAAGTTGAAACCCATGTTCATGTCCTACGACGAGTTGACGATCCTTCTAGAATGAAACAAAAGGGCACCCGCAAAAAAAAGAATGAAACAAAAGGGGCTCATGGCCATAGCAACCCTTAAATTAGGCAACTGATTTCAATAGGGTACCTTAAATATTGACGAAGCAGATCATGGGGGAGATCAACTAACTAAAAGAAGTTCATGAGTGAGATCTAGAAGCATTACGGACGGGCACATGGACAGACCTAAAAGGTTCAACATCTATATATATACAAAACCGACCATAATTATGTTTTTCAGTCGTGAGTTGTGCCATTTTCTATAGTACTCGAAAAAGGCATGCCGAATCAATTGCATGGCCTTTTGTTTGCTTTCTTGTTTAGCTAGACTTTATTTTCTTGGTTCTTCTATTCTCCTTGTATACATAATCCTTTTATACATATTTTTGGAAAAACACCATAGAACAATTGTTATACGGTTCTAGGGCAATAAGTAATGTTTCGGCTTCTACATGGATAGGGAATAGTATTGAAGTGGTCATTTTGTGCTTAGCCCTTACACATCACACGCTTGGTTAACATAATTGAACACAAAAAAGTGGCCTCCTTAACATCTACAATTATACTTTTTTTGTAACGATTAAAAGCTTTCTTACTTTGGATGTTGACGCTCTTACTGATGCACTTTACCACCTTAAGAAAAACATTGACGCACTTTACTTGCACTTAATTATGGGGAGAGTACAGATGTACAAGCTTAGTCTCCTATTTTGTCGACAAGAGAGCATGCACCATGACGCACCACATATACGAATCAATGGACATACATAAAATAAACAACTGTCAAGTAGTAGTTAAACACAATGAACGGTTGGTCGTGCATATCTATCGACCGGGAGTTCTTTACACAATCACTCTTATCTTCAGTTCACTTTTCATTGTGCTTTTACCAAGAGGGTGACAAGAGCATTTGACACTGCCATTTTTCTAAAACCCTTTTCCGGCTTCTCCGCGCCAGAGCGGATGACACAAATGCAGTGTGAAATTAAACTACAAACCCAGTCAAATACGTTAGCTCAATTGGTCACGTTCTTGTTTCCCATCAATTGACAAATCCAAACCGAGCGCTCCACGTTGCAAATCTAGTCACGAGCAAAATAGGGGTATGTACATGTCATGAAATATATGGCCTCTCATTGCGAGATCTAGGAACAGAGTAAACTAAAGGGTGGTGTTATTAACTAGTTGTCGATATGCATGATCTCGCTTTGATCTTATCTTGCATGGCTGGCATAAAGTATATTATACTAGCATGAATCCAGATTAAACGTTTGAGAGAGTTTTTTTAGGAATGTTCGAGAGAGTTTTGAAACAAAAGGCTATTTATATGTGACCTAGGGTACCCACCATGAGAGGCAAGCTCTCATGTAGGTTCAGTCGAGCAGGAAGAAGAGAAAAGAAAACAACGATCCACTGTAAGTTGTGACATGGGCCAGTAAGGCCCCATTGAACCGTTCAGCCAGCAGTCCATCATGTGAGCTTATTATTTCCTGTATCTTGACGTTCCCAATTCCTGTGATCCTGTCAATGAAAACTGCACCCACAATTCATCTGCGCGCATAATGCCGCCATCCACTTTTGCCTTCCCGCTTTGATGTGGTGCCTTCCCCTGCCGCTTTGCCGCGGCGTTCCCCTTGTCCGTCTCCAATTGATGGTGCTGGACAGAGCGGGAGAAGGGAGTCGACTCCTGGTTTTGTTCCATCGAGATATATTTGCTAGGATTGTAGATTAGAAGAACATAGAAATTTTTCATTGAATCATAGAGGGCATCTACCAAATCCTCCACGTATAACTACAACTTAGCGGTAAATACATGTCTAATTTTTTGTTTGAACCATATTATGCTAAGTTTTATATTAATCTGTTTTTACATGTTTGTACCTAATGGACTCGAAGATTATACATTTATTTGGAGTAAAGAGTGGAACATTAGTGGTAAATACATGTCTTATTTTCTTTGAACCAGTGTCATATTATGCTAAGTTTATATTAATCTATTTTTTACATGTTTAGGCAGACTTGAAGATTCAACATTTATTTTGGAATAAAGAATGGAAGATTCAACAAGCAGGAGTCCAAGTTAGAATTTATATGATTTTTTCGTTGCTTTATATACTTTTTACTTAGTTCTTGAGACAAAACTATTTTGAACCATTAATTTTGTTAATTTATTGCATGAATGCATACTATTTGACCAATATTTTTTGTTGATTGACTTCTTGATTGCATTGTGGCTTCAATTTTTTATTTTCTTTAAAAGTCCGCCCTAGGTAACCTCAAATCATGGATCCACCACTGGGTCGTTTGTCCAATCAATATTTTGACAAGGCCATGTCTGGAACACATGAGTTCAAAATGTAGGAAAAGAAAAATATATAAATTGAGATGTCATGTGTTTTAGATTTCTATGAAACTAAAACCACAAGAAAACTGTAAAATTATCATTTGGATGCCACGTGGGAAAAACATGGGAATTGTATACACAAAGGGAAGAATTTTTCCTCCAGAAGTCTTTTGAAATAGCCCATTGCGTAGGAATTTCAAAGGAATGTAATAGCAATACCTATGTTCGAAATGGTACCAAAGGAAAAATTCATACGAGAATCTTATTCTTCAAAACTCCTATTATTTCCCTTTATTTTAAATGGGGCCTAAGTGTGCACCTATCGACATCTTACGAGACAATTACTACCCCACTGTCCAGTTGGTAAATCCTCGAAAGTGTTATAGTGTTTTGTTCATTACTATTCATCTTGCAACTTGTTAATGCAAAATATCTCGGTCTTCCAACACTACATGGATGAATGAGTAAGGGAAAAGTTAAAACTCTATAAGAGAAGCTTGTAAAAGACAATTCATTGGGCAGACAACTATTTATCTGTCAGCAGGAAAGATGTAATGATCAAATCAGTTGCACAAGATTTGCCGATATATGTCATGGAAGTGTTTTAAGTTGTGAGATGATAGTTCAATGTGTTTAATCAGGTTTTTTTGGTGGTTGGAGAGTGGGAGAGTAAGACTCACTAATTCCTTGCGACAATTTGTTAAATCCAAGGAATAGAGGGGGACTGGATTCCAATATCTTGTTTAGCCCGACCCTCCTTGTGCGTCAGGTGTGGTGATTACTTCGGAACCTTGGTAGCCTAGTGGGCAAAGTTCATGGAGCAAAGTATTTCCTAAACTGTGCATTGTATGACACTATGTTTACCGGCTATGGTTCTTCGATGTGGCATATTATTGAACGCGAATTTGATGGGCCTAATCTGGTGGGTGGGCATGGGTGCCAATATCAGAGTGTGGAGAGGACACCAAATACCATGTGATTTTATCTAAGACCAACTGGTCCTTGGGAGGGAAGCAAGATTAAATGTATGTATGAATTGTTGGATTCAAAAACAGCTGGTAGCCACCGTGATACTACACCACATGGTCATCCATCATCCATCACACACTGCCAGTGGCGGAGCCAGAAACTCAATATAGAGAGAGCCAAACTGTGTTATATGATGTTAGACGGGGCCAAATCATCTAAATATTGCTACTTTTGTTTAACAAATAGAGGATGAAGAGCACATGTAGTTGTATTTCTGAGAGAATAGGGGGGGGGGGGGGGGAAGGCCCCTGCCAGCACCCCCTGCCTCCGCCACTGCACACTGCACCATCGGACGGCTGCCCGCTAGACTTAATTAGTCATGTACCGGATCCTAACACATCAACTTTTATGCCTGGAGGCGAACCAATCTGTGGTTGAATGGTTAGTAGGATAGTTGTATCCTCAGCCCACCAGAGTTCAAGTCCTAGACTTGACATTGGTGCGCGCATTTTTCTGGATTTATTCCAAGCCTTTCGGCGATATGCGTTCAGTGGGAGGAGACGTTTCGGTCGACTATGAAGGTGTTTGTGGTGACTTCGTCAATCATCAAGATGATGTGTCAACTCAGTCTCTAGAAGGTGCTCATAGGGGTAAGGTGTGCATGCATGCGTGCGTTCATAGGGGTGAATGTATGTGAGCAACTTCGATTGTAATGTGTTCTAAATTTTTTTGGTGGTGCCAGGAGCCAGACAGTTACGCACAATAGGGGACATGCATTAAATCACATTCATTTTTCTTGCAAAAAGAAAGTTACAAAATTTTCTTGCAAAAATGCAGATTCTCTTGCAAAAAAATTCTTTCAAAATGCATATTATCTTGCAAAATAAATTCTGTCATGCGTTGTTGTTGGTTTGAGAGGGGTGGGGAGGGAGGAAGGGAGGGAAAAGTTGTGCAACATGCATGCAACTCGTTTTTTTGTTTGTGAATAACATGCATGCATGCAACTCTACTACTCAAAAAGAAATTTTTTTGCGCAGAACTCTACTACTCAAATTAATGCTATGTGCTCTATGAAGCTATCTTGCATGGCTTCTGCCATCTTCCTGCTATCGCCCATCCGTCGTTGTAAGATTACCTGCCAATCATACACGTGCGCCAGCTGATTACACTAATGTGCATGTCCTTGCATCTACTCCCTCCGTTCTGAATTACTAGTCACAGGTATAGATGTATCTAGATGTATTTTAGTTCTAGATACATCTGTTTCTCCACAAGTAATTTGGAACGAAGGGAGTAGATCGAAAGCTTAGCCCTGCACCGCACGATGTGCATCCGCCGGTCAGAAATAACGTGCACCCGGCATGGCCGGTACCTGATCCTCACTTTTGTTGGATCAGGTGTTTGTCAACTTGTGAAAGCATAATTGACTCATGAGTAGTACTTCTTGCCACTAGATGCAGATGAATCTTGAAAAAATTACTACCGGATAGAAATGGTTGTGATTTTTTCGCCTAGCATCTGGATAAAAGCAAATGTATTCCTGATTGAGGATAGAAGACATTGTGTAATGTTTTTTTTTCTTTTATGGTTGTGTGGGCAAGAAAAGAAACATTGCTTATTTTTTGTGAGAAACTGCCGATCTATTCATCTTTAATCATAACAGTACAACAAACAGCAGAAAAATAAAAATTATATTCAGATTCATAGACCATATAGCGATGATACAGAAACAAGTGGATGAAAAACAAAGAATATCACTTCATATTAAAGTTTATTAGCAGAGCAGAGTTTATTACTTTGGCAAGACCTTTTCTCCATGCCTCCGACGAGGTCCTCGCAACCAGCGATACCGTAATCGTCGTCGACGTCCTGTTCTCGAGCTCGGGGCCTCGCCCTTCTAGTTGCAAAATCAACCGACGCAAATTCTACTTCCAGGTGGCCCGCCGCCCCAGATATAGCAAATGCGAAAGAGGAAAGAAATTTTCAATATTACTCTATATATGTGAGGACGCTGGAGGACCCTTGCTAGTTGTATGATTGCGAACAAATAATAGAGTTGATGCATGCATGTGCACAGAAACCTTCCGCGGCCACCATGCAACGGTGGCGCGTGAAACGTTGACAGGAGCGCATCACCGTACCCGATCACCTTTGCAGGTATATATGCTCCATGGCCGGCCATTGCCCATACCACATAAGCTTGGACGATAGCGTGGTATAGCCTGGGTAGTGGCTGCACGAAATTAAGCCACGGACCAATCGGCTAACGGATCGAGAAAAAGAAAGCTCCATGGATGCAACGTGGCAGGAGCGCAGGTGAAAGTCGACCCAACTGCCAACGTCGACGTTACGCAACGGTGATGCCGTGATGGGCCAGGTGTCCCCGCCTCCGCGGTAGAGCTGAGCCGTCGCGCCGGAACTGGAATTAGGTCACGGGCGAGACAGACAGATCATGGAAGCTGATGGGATGGATAGTGGTGTAACCCAAAGCTGATGGATGGAATAGAACGTGTGATGGATAATGGTGTAACCCAAAGCTGATAGTGGCACGCATGGCCTGCTTGCTTGCTGGACTCGACACCGGTGCTGGCTAGCCTAGGAGGAGGGACTAGGAGGAGTGGCTATTGTTTGGGCTCTCGTGATTCCACTTTATATATCTAACCAAAGCTGGACGACGTGATTGTGTCAAGGGTCTTCTCTCTTACGTGCATGACAGAGAATACCGGGTAAACCTGCTTAGCCTCCTTCCGGCCACGTACAAGAACAAAAGAAAAGAAAAAAGAACCCTGCTTAATTAGTCTCCTAATCCGGTGACAGAGAAGTGTGTTGGTCACTCATCATGTATGATATACAATCGCATTGGCTTATACTATATGTATCATTGTGTCAAGTACTATACCGGGCATGCATATCTTATCCAGTTTACTTCTAGATTGCTGCTTTAATCTTTATGATATCTTTGCTACCAGGCACTCGCCAACCCACATGGCCAAGGCCAAAGGGTCAATGCCAGCGCCATTTTAGTACAAACTTGAGTTGATTATGTTCTTGTCCCCCGTTAATTGACAAGTACTAATCGAAGGATCCACGTAGTCGAAAAGCTACCGCCAGATCGTAAGTTCGTACCAAGAAAATAGAGATGTGGCATGTGTGTGCATGTCACGAGATATAGGCTTACGTCGGGAGATCTATGCATGGAGACAGCCAGTGAATGGAGAGTAAACTAACGAGCGATGGTACTAGCTGGCGATCTGCTGGATTGCTTTTTTGGATCGTACATATGCAGCAATAAGTTATCACATGAATCAGACGTCACTGTGGTGCGAGTTTCTCTTTGAAAATGGATTGCCGTGATTACTTCGATCGGGAATTCGGGATAAGGGTCACCTAGCTACAAATCGAGTGCAACTTTGAAAAGGAAAAGATAACTTGAAATCGAACGTGGAAGTCCTATATTCAGATAGTCATAACAGAGCGTACGTAGATCTGATGCGCTTTAGACCTACCTTGGCTGCGTTCGTTGTACACGACCCATCTCCTTCTCTCCTTTTGATTAGTTTAATTAATTAATTTACGTGTTGTTAGGCGCGCGGTAATCGCGTAGCATTTCGCAGTTGATCAGCTTTGTTCAACACGTTTTGTGTGTAGTGCATTTTAGTTTTTTTTTCAAAAAAGAGGCGTACCCCGGCCTCTGCATCTTTTGATGCACACAGCCATTTATTGAAAAAAAAAATGGCTCCAGAAGGTTCCAACCAGTAGTCTCAAAACGAAACAAAAGGTTTTAGAAAATAAATAAAAGCCACAACCGGCTAAAAATAAAAGCCACAACCGACGAAAGTAGGATTAGGAGACTAAACGCCTATCCTATTATTGCACCGTCATCCAAACCGATTGTATGTATCCCATGCAACCATCTCCATCGGCTGCACCTAATATTCATATGCGCCCTGTGGTCCGCATGGCTGAGTAAAAACCACGTACGGATTCAAGTAGACGCTCTGAAGATGACCTGTAAAAAGTTGATGATTGTTTGTCCGTTAAAGGCAACTTCATTTCGACGACGGATGAGCGCGAGAGAGGCGTCTAGATGCATTTCCGAACTAGGTTTAGAATCCCAATATGTGATGTGCAAGCTCACCCGCTTCTACTGCCGACGTTGGCGTGTAGATGCTGACATGCATACGCTAATACACTGAGCTACATATAACGTTCCATGCGTATGAGCTAATAGCTGATAACGTGTTGGCCTGTGGGAGATGTATGCATGCACCAGAGAAAGGGAAGCACAAAACAAGCACACATTGGCGCGACGGATGCAACGTGGCGGGTGCATGTAAGGCGACGGATGAAAGCAGACCTAACAACAGCGCGCGACGACGCCTCGACGTCGACGTTGCCTACTGTACTATATGCGCGCGGCGACGGGCCAGGTGTCCCTGTTTGCTGCAGGGGCCCGAGCCATCGCGCCAAAATGAGAAATTGGTCACGGGCCAAGACCGAGACAGATGACACAGAGTAGTGGTGAGCTGGGATAGCTAGGTATACGATCGATATATTGGTTGTTTTTTCCGCCCTCGTGATTGATTGCTTTTGCGTCGAGCTAGACTAGATCGTAGACCGTACATCTATTTTCTTACTCTAATATATGGCGTACAAGCAAAATAGAGAAACGACACACTCCCATCGATCGAGCCTAAGGGGAGATGATTGTCTACCTTTCTCCATGAGTACGTATTACTACAGGAGCGCTGATCCATACGGCTGCTGTGGCTGACGAAAGCAACAATGATCATTGATGTCTAGCAGAAGTTATTGCACATATATATGTTGCTGATGAAATGAAGTTGAGATGTTTGGTCGATGTGTTTCTATGCCAACCACTACGAGAGAGCAACAGATAGATTTCTTTTTTATTTAAGAAAAATGAGGGCATATTTACACAGGCTAGGTAGTTAGGGCATCTCCAACGGCAACAGTGACCTGCAAATTTTCTCCTGCATCCGTCCGCGGACAATTGGAGGCCAGTCTACAAACACCCTCATCCTCGACGATCATGTTCTCAAATTCTAAAGCTGTGGCAGCATCGTCACCCTCATCCTTGACAAACATGTTGTGCATGATCATACAACATGTCATCACCTCTTACAAGGTTTTCGGATCCCATTTTTTAGTAGGTTCACGAACAATTGCAGAACTTCACATGCCCTCTCGACATCCTTTCTAACTGCTTCTTGTCTTTGGGCAAAGTAAACTTTTTCTGGCCAACTAGGTTAGAGATGTTGCTGACAAAGATAGCCCACGAAGGATAGATATCGTCAATCGGATAGTAGCCCATGTTGTATTCATGTCCTCCAAATGGACATCCATTGCTAGAAAGAAGAAGGGAAAACTTTTTTAGCTCCGGCAATTCATCGAACAGTTGCTGGCCATGATGAGTAAGTATAGCAGCGGACGGTACCTGGCAGGGCGGTCGGAAGGTTGAACGGCGACGGAGGAGAAGCAAGGTGGCGCCCTGGTGGAGCGCTGGGGATTAGGGAGACGTAGAGTTCCTGCAAGGCTGTGGCGTGGCGGCCAGGGTGGTGGAGCGGCGGCGAAGGCAAGAGGGAAAGAAGGAAGAAGCGCAAATGGGGAGGATGAAGGCTCGGGTCCAAGAAGGGTTTTGGGTGGGCCGGGGGTGTCGGAGTTCTACGTGTCTAGTGTCCGGACTTCCACAAACCTCCCACGTTTGTCGCCGGTTTGCAGAAGAAAACGCTTCCGGGCCGCCACGCAGATCCATACAGACCCACGTTGAATGGATTCAGCGGTCCGCACAATGTGATTCGGACGGATGTGGACGGTTTGCAGGTCTAGCGGTCCGAATGAATACAGCGATTTACGGGTTCACCTTAGAGATACCTTTTGCGAAGAATACGCAGAACGGCGCCACCCACTTGACCACGTTTTTTTTAAATACCCAGCTAACCACGTGGACGCTGCGAAATGTATCCGGGCAAACCACAGATTACCCGTACGTTGCACCCGGGCTAACGATATTTTTGATCGGCCTCGACCGGCACATGCAGGTGAGCCACAGGTTTTGCCCATCCCCTGCCTCACGGATCCGGCGATGTGCGCGGGCTCAAAGGAAAACGAAAGTGCCGTTGCGATCATCCACGTAAGAGCATTTATAACCGAACGCCCTGAATCGGTGTCAAATATCTGGGCTGCCTGCACGATCACTGATCGGTCATTATTTTTTAATCCAGACGGATTCCTTAAACAAGTCTCAAACATTTGGGCTAACCAGCATCTTTCATACTCCCTTCGTCTAGAAATACTTGTCATCAAAATGAATAAAAAAGGATGTATCTAGATGTATTTTAGTTCTAGATACATTCCTTTTTGTCCATTTTGATGACAAGTATTTTCGGATGAAGGGAGTATTCAGCTTAAATATGAGGTGGTCCAAATAAACCCGGGTGCGTCCTCCTGACAAGCCTGGCCCAACACCGACCCCACGCATGTCCCACAGAAAAATCTCATCCGACTCATCCTCCGAAACCCTACGTCACTCATTCTCCTCTCTCGGTTCGTCCTCTCCTCTCCCCGCACCATTTCCAATCGAACCCGGCGCAATGTCGAGCTCCGTCAGCCGCTCAGACTCCGACCTGGATCCAGACTATGAACTTGCCCTCCGTATCACCTTGGAGCGGTCCAAGGTGGAGACCGGGGGCAGCTCCGGATGTGCAGCCTCGCCGCAGATGCAACTTCCCTGCCGGCGCAACTCGCACATCGGCGTTGGCCCTTCTCGGCCCGTGCGCAGCACTGACAGGCGGCCTGCACTATCCGCGCCTCCCCTACGTCGTCCCCTACCCCCGCCGACTGCTACTCCCCCACATGGGCAACGATGGGTGCTTGTGCCCGCCTCGCTGGCCCGAACGCGCATGCCGGAATCAGAGGTGCGCGCTGCCCGCCGCGAGCGGCGGCGGCAAAGGTAGAGGAGGGAGGCGGAGCAATCCGTGCGCCGCCGCCGCGGGATGGCGACGGAGCCCGACGAGGACGCGCGGCTCCTCGAATGGGTCTACCGCCGGCCGGTTACGACCGCGGGGATGGACGCGCGACAGCTCTGGCAAAAGAACGCCAAGGCGCTCCGGATTGCTATTGAGCAGTCCAAGCGCGAGGCGGCGGAGGCAGGGGCGGAGGCGGCTCGACTCGCGAAGCTCAAGCGACAACAGGACAGGGAGGTCCGGCGGCTAAAAGGGCTCGTCAGCCTCTCCGACACCTCCGATGACGACAACGACCACGGCTCCTCCTCGGACGATTCTGTTGGGGAATGTTGCAGAAAACAAAAAAAATTCCTATGGTTTCACCAAGATCCATCTAGGAGTTCATCTAGCAACGAGTGATCGGATTGCATCTACATACCTTTGTAGATCACGCGCGGAAGCGTTCAAAGAACGGGGATGAGGAAGGCGTACTCGACGTGATCCAAATCACCGGAGATCCTAGCGCCGAACGGACGGCACCTCCGCGTTCAACACGCGTACGGTCAGCGTGACGTCTCCTTCTTCTTGATCCAGCAAGGGGGAAGGAGAAGTTGAGGAAGATGGCTCCAGCAGCAGCACGACGGCGTGGTGGTGATGGAGCTGCAGTACTCCGGCAGGGCTTCGCCAAGCACTATGGAGGAGGAGGAGGTGTTGGAGAGGGAGAGGGAGGCACCAAAGGCAAGGGTGAGAGGTCCTCCCTTCCCCCCACTATATATAGGGGGCCTAAGGGGGGGCGTCGGCTGTAACGCCCCAGATATAACTTTCCATTTTTGTATCCAACTCTTGCCGTCTCCGGCGCTAAGTTATATTTATTTCTCGGGTTCGGGTCTTTGTCTCCGTGTGTTGTTTTCTTTTTCGTGCATCTCTTATCATGTCATCTTGTGCATTGCATTTGCATACATATTCATCTCATGCATTCGAGCATTTTCCCCGTTGTCCGTTTTGCATTCCGGCGCTTCGTTCTCCTCCGGTGGTCATTTCTAGCTTTCTTTCGTGTGTGGGGATTAAACGTTTCCGGATTGGACCAAGACTTGCCAAGCGGCCTTGGTTTACTACCGGTAGACCGCCTGTCAAGTTTCGTATCATTTGGACTTCGTTTGATACTCCAACGGTTAACCGAGGGACCGAAAATGCCTCGTGTGTGTTGCAGCCCAACACCCTCCATTTTGGCCCAAAAACCCACCAAACTCTGCTCCATGTCCTAGAGCGTTCGATCACGATCGCGTGGGCGAAAACCGCACCTCATTCGGACTCTCCTAGCTCCACTTATGCCTATTTATACCCCCTCCATTCGGATCTCCTCTTCCCCCGTTCAAAACCCTAAAAAAAAAACATCTCCTCGCCAGATCCGCCGCCGACGGACGTGTCCGGAGCGGACCGGACAACGTCCGCCGCGCAGCCCGTCCAACCACCGCCTGCCACGTGGGCTTGTGCCCACATCGCCGCCGCCGGGCCCGCCAGGCCCGCGGGGAGCCCCCCCGGCCCGAGCGCCCCGCGCCCTGTGCCTCCTCCAGCGCCGCCGCCTTCCCCGGCTCAGGCGGGCGCCGCCTCCGCGGGCCGCCACCACCGCCGAGCCGGACCTCGCCGCCCGCCGCCCGGCCGCTCCCCGCCACCGTCCGCCGCCCCGGGCGCCGCCGCCCGCGGTCGCCGCCGCCGCCGCCGCCCGGCCTCGCCCCGGCTTCTCCCTCCTCCATCCCGACCGGCGACCCCCGCGACTCCGGCTGCTACAGTGTTCCGGCGCGCCTCGGGTTCCGTGCGGTTCCAGATCTCAGATACAAACCCCCCCCCGGTTGACTTTTGTCCAGAAACCCTAATTTTTTATGCAATGTTTGACTGCCCGTAACTTTGCATCCGTAGCTCCGATTTGAGCATATAATATATCAAAATCTTTGTCTCGACATGTACATCATTTCGTTCCATTGCATCATTTGCATTTGAGGTCATCTTGATTCCCAAAATGCTGTTAGAAGGGGGCTTCGTGAGTTAAATCGCAGATCCGTTAGTTCATCATGCACTTTTGTCATTTTTGCCATGTTTAATCCGTGCATGATATGCCTGTGCCCCTTTGGGATGTATTGTTAAGCATTTTGTCTTCTTTCCAGAGGTGCCACCCATGCATTTTTAGGATGTGTGTGTTGTCTTGTGCAAGCTTGCGAAGAGAGGTACCTGAGATTGCTGATTTCAGGGACTCAGTGAATTTCACTAAGTGTGGGATATTTTAGTTCATGATGCTATATGCCCAGCTTGTTTCCTAGTGGTCCGTGCCTCTTTTGAGGATGATCAGTAAGGGAGTTTTGATATTTATGTTATGCTCTATCCATCCATGTCTTTGTTTGCATATGTGGAGTGCTCTAGGTTGACTCAATCGAGCTCAACTTTTGCTTCGTTGTTAATCTGGGCAGTTCTTGCCATGTGTAGCTAGCATATTGTGTCTTCTTTCTGGATATATGCTTGCCTTGCCATGACTTGCACCGTAGTGAGTGCATCGAGCTCGTTTACATGCCTTCGTGAGTTATAATTCCAGCATGTCTCAGTTTTCACTAAGTCTGAAAACTGATTGTGTTCGAGCTATGTTCGTGAGCTCGGTAGAGTATTTTGTGAACCCTTTTGGCCCCAGGTCACTTTGGGTGTTTTGTTATGCTTGTTGAGTAACTCCATGCCATATTCTTACTTGTCATGTTCAGGTCATTTATCATGTTGTTTTGCTGCTCCGAAGAGGGCTTCGTGATCTGAAATTTCAGGCTAGTGTTAATTTCACTAAGTCTGGAATCTGTTTTGCATATTCATTTTTTTGCCATGCTTGTTTGAACCTCTTAATGGATGAATTTGCCTATGGCTCAGTGCTAGTGTTTTGTTAACCATCTTGTGTACATCGCTGCCATGTAGTTTGTTTTCATGTTTGGTGGCTGTAGTATGTTCATTTCGTTGCATTTAGATGCCTATTTGCTGTATATCGCAGATCGGTTCGTTTCGTAAAACGCTCGCCATTTCCAAACCGTAGCTCCGATTCCTGTGATCTTTATATCGTTTTCAAACGATTTCATCCCCTCTATCCAGTGGCACCCTTGGAATTCCAAGTTGAGGCCAGGTTCATGCATTTCCTGTCATATCTTGCATTTTGCATCCCGCATCGCATCCCGCATAGCATATCATCATTCCATCATATTGCTTGGTCTTGCACGTGGTTGATTGTATCCTTGTTGCTTGTTTGTCTTGTTGGGTAGAGCCGGGAGACGAGTTCTCTACCGAGGAGCCCGTTGAGTTTTCTTGTGAGGATCCAGTCAACTCTGACAACTGTGCAGGCAAGATGATCATACCCTCGAAATCACTACTATCTTTGCTATACTAGTTTGCTCGCTCTTTTGCTTTGCCAATGCTACGATGCCTACCTTTTGCTTGTCAGCCTCCCAATTGCCATGTTGAACCTCTAACCCACCTTGTCCTAGCAAACCGTTGTTTGGCTATGTTACCGCTTTGCTCAGCCCCTCTTATAGCATTGATAGTTGCAGGTGAAGATTGGAGGCCGTTCCTCGTTGGAACATTTATTTACTTGTTGGGATATCATTATATTGCTATGTTATCTTAATGCATCTATATACTTGGTAAAGGGTGGAAGGCTCGGCCTCTCGCCTAGTGTTTTGTTCCACTCCTGCCGCCCTAGTTTCCGTCATATCGGTGTTATGTTCCCGGATTTTGCGTTCCTTACGCGGTTGGGTTATAATGGGAACCCCTTGATATTTCGCCTTGATTAAAGCTTTTCCAGCAATGCCCAACATTGGTTTTACCATTTGCCGCCTACCCTTTTCTTTCCCTTGGGTTCTGCAGACTCAAGGGTCATCTTATTTTAGCCCCCACGGGCCAGTGCTCCCTCTGAGTGTTGGTCCGACCGAGTAGACTGCGGGGCCATCTCGAGGCAACTTGAGGGTTGGTTTTACTCGTAGGATGTCTCATATGAGTGTGCCCTGAGAAAGAGATATGTGCAGCTCCTATCGGGATTTGTCGGCACATTCGGGCGGTGTTGCTGGTCTTGTTTTAACCTGTCGAAGTGTCTTGAGTTACCGAGATACCGAGTCTGATCGGAACGTCTTGGGAGGAGGTCTTTTCCTTCGTTGACCGTGAGAGCTTGTCATGGGCTAAGTTGGGACTCCCCTGCAGGGATTGAACTTTCGAAAGCCGTGCCCGCGGTTATGGGCAGATGGGAATTTGTTAATGTCCGGTTGTAGATAACTTTAACTAAACTTAATTAAAATGAATCAACTGTGTGTGTTACCGTGATGGCCTCTTCTCGGCGGAGTCCGGGAAGTGGACACGGAGTTGGAGTTATGCTTGCGCAGGTTGTTCCTCTAGTTTCTCGCTCGCGCCTTGCCTCCTCTTCTCGCTCTCTTTTGCGGATAAGTTAGCCACCACATATGCTAGTCGCTTGCTGCAGCTCCACATATACTTGCCTCACCCTTCCTATAAGCTTAAATAGTCTTGATAGCGTGGGTGTGAGATTGCTGAGTCCCCGTTGCTCACAGATACTACAATTCCAGATGCAGGTCTAGGTGATTCCGCTCCAGGTGACGAGTACGAGCTCAAGTGGGAGTTCGACGAGGACTCTCAGCGTTATTATGTTTCCTTTCCCGACGATCAGTAGTGGTGCCTAGTTGGGGTTATCGATTCAGGGCCTTGTCGCATGTTGGGGGTCTTTTCTATTTTGGCGCCGTAGTCGGGCCATGAGTGATTTGTATGATGAATGTTATTTATGTGCTCTGATGTGACGTGGCGAGTGTAAGCCAACTATGTTATCTCCCCCGTTTTATTATGTAATACATGGGATGTTGTAATGATTGCCTGACTTGCGACATTGCTTTCAATGCGGTTATGTCTCTAAGTCGTGCCTCGACACGTGGGAGCTATAGCCGCATCGAGGGCGTTACACCGGCCCTAGGAGATGCAATCTCCTAGGGGGGCGGCGGCCAAGGGAGGAATCCCTCCTCCCCAAGGCACCTAGGAGGTGCCTTCCCCTCCTAGGACTCTTCCTTTAGGGTTTCCCCACCCTAGGCGCATGGGCCCTAGGGGGAAGTGGCGCCCCAGCCCACTTTGGGCTGGATCCCTTTCCACTTCAGCCCATGGGGCCCTCCGGGATAGGTGGCCCCACCGGGACCCTTCAGGTGGTCCCGGTACAATACCGGTGACCCCGAAACTTGTCCCGATGGCCGAAATAGCACTTCCTATATATAATTCTTTACCTCCAGACCATTCCGGAACTCCTCGTGACGTCCGGGATCTCATCCGGGACTCCGAACAACATTCGGGTTACTGCATATACATATCCCTACAACCCTAGCGTCACTGAACCTTAAGTGTGTAGACCCTACGGGTTCGGGAGACATGTAGACATGACCGAGATTGCTCTCCGGTCAATAACCAACAACGGGATCTGGATACCCATGTTGGCTCCCACATGCTCCTCGATGATCTCATCGGATGAACCACGATGTCGAGGATTCAAGCAACCCCGTATACAATTCCCTTTGTCAATCGGTATGTTACTTGCCCGAGATCTGATCGTCAGTATCCCAATACCTCGTTCAATCTTGTTACCGGCAAGTCACTTTACTCGTACCGTAATGCATGATCCCGTGACCAGACACTTGGTCACTTTGAGCTCATTATGATGATGCATTACCGAGTGGGCCCAGTGATACCTCTCCGTCATACGGAGTGACAAATCCCAGTCTTGATCCATGTCAACCCAACAGACACTTTCGGAGATACCCGTAGTATACCTTTATAGTCACCCAGTTACGTTGTGACGTTTGGTACACCTAAAGCACTCCTACGGTATCCGGGAGTTACACGATCTCATGGTCTAAGGAAAAGATACCTGACATTGGAAAACTCTAGCAAACGAACTATACGATCTTGTGCTATGTTTAGGATTGGGTCTTGTCCATCACATCATTCCCCTAATGATGTGATCCCGTTATCAATGACATCCAATGTCCATAGTCAGGAAACCATGACTATCTGTTGATCAACGAGCTAGTCAACTAGAGGCTTACTAGGGGCATGTTGGTGTCTATTATTCACACATGTATTACAATTTCCGGATAACACAATTATAGCATGAATAAAGACAATTATCATGAACAAGGAAATATAATAATAATGCTTTTATTATTGCCTCTAGGGCATATTTCCAACAGATTCGCCACTAGCCGCCGACGCCTACAGCTGCACCGGCGACCGGAAGGGCAAAGAGCTGGCGAGGAAGTGGTGAATCTCCGCCGTCTCCGTCTTCAGTTTTTAGTTTTTAATAATCTAGTTTAAATTTGTTCATTGTTTATGTGAATTACGTGAACTGTGGATCTTTTGGACATCCGTCGATGATTTTTTGTGATCAAAATGTGCATTCTTCTGTCCGATTCTATGTTTGTGTGATGTTCTACTTTCTTTTTATCTATGTTGCATGCTAATATGGATTTGAAGGACCGGATATGAGATACACGGACGTGGACGACATGATTTGAGGAGTGTCCGGTCAGTGCCCGCGGACGCGCCCGGGCGCGTCCACAGGCGTTCGAGTGCCCGGATTTGCCAACTCCGGCTGTAGATGCTCTAAGCCGCGCGTCCCCGTACTGTCATTATTTATGGCAAAATTAGTTTGTTGCGTTATGAATTTATATCTGACGAACAAGGTCAGCGACTCTCTTCGAAAGATTTTTATTTTATTTTGTTTAATTAGTTTATGTGAAAACATATTAACATATATAGCATGACCAATCAGTGAGATATATCATGTTGTTTATGTTATATTGTAAATAAGTTGAATACTTGCAAGTAAACAAGTAACACACTTGCCAAGAGATAATATTTTTACGCTTAACTATTTTTCTACGTTCTTCATTCGTGTTTTGCCGGAGTAGGTAGTTTATAAACAACATGCTAGATCTCCTCCCGTGCTAGCGCAACTCTGTAGTTTGGTTACTCGTGGCTCTTTTTGAGTAATGCATTGAGATGCCCCCCACCCCGCCAATGATTGTTCAAATAAAACTTTTGTGCATTAATGTACCAGACTTCGTAGTAAACATTGATGACTTGCAACATTTCTAACCACGTGTTTTTGTGGGTTTTTCCTCATAAACTTATTGGATGCCACATACTGTATATTGTTTTCTTTCGATTAATAACTTTTTTGCGTGTATAACTTAATATTTTTTGTTAGGGCTAAAATTAGCAAAATTAAATATGGTCAAAGATTAGGATTTAGGAACACGCCCATTGCTGGTCAAGATAAAATTCTGGGCAGATTGAACTTTTTATACAGCGTTGCTATACACACGACGTCTATGCACGATTTACAGATGATACTAATAATCAAGCCGTTGGTGTCATCAAGCTCTTTACAGGACACCGTTCGATTGGACATCGTGCATGCATCGTCCATTCACCAATCGTCCGCGAAGTAGTTTCGCTTTTTATATGTTCCAAACGGGCTAGGCATGTACAACGATGTCCAGATGGGACACTGATTAGTGCTCAACAACTTGCTTAAAAGTAGCGCGTGCTTCTCAAATATTAAACTAAACTAGTGGCACTTTTTGCTCCATAAACGAGTTTATTCAGGATTCATTCCCTCGTAAACAAAGCAAAGCGTGTGATTCTTGCTGCTTTATTGATCTCGTAGTATGAAATGACTTTGCACATGTGATGCATAACCCACATGTTCAAATCGTTATGGAAACCTTGGTCCCGGAAGCAACTCGCACCCGCCGTCCTTGCTGACATGTACCTCCTCTGTTTCAAATTACTCGTCACAGAAATGGATGTATCTAAAACTAAAATACATCTAAATACATCTATACCTGCAACAAGTAATTTGAAATGAAGGGAGTACATACGTACGGTGCGGCATGGTCCATGGCGGTGGCGCCACCACACCACACGCTTGTATTCACGGACGGAGACGAGCCGCGGGCCTTTCCGCCGTCCGCCCAGCCGATTTTGCCCGTTCCGAGAAGAGCATGCACCACCTGCACACCCCAATTCCCTAATAAAGCCTAAAGATGCATCTGCTCTTTTTCTTCCTGTTTTTATCGCCCTGAACTGCACAGCACAAAGTCAGAACACAAAAGAATACTTGTACAGTTGCTGCTCCGCCCGCCAAATTGGTCAAGAAACAGGTACGATATCGACCGATGTAGGCTTGGGTGGCTCGATCCAACACTCAAACCAGCACGCCAACAGAGAAGGAAACTATCCACTGTTTCGATCGATCAAGCTCGCGTATCTAGCACTACTCCATGCATGTTTTGCATGCACACTTTTTCCGAGTTTCGATCGAGTGAGTTACGTCCATTCGCTTAACCAGCCGGCTATGGTATGGTTAATCTTTGGTTCTACTGCGTCTTTTGCGTGGTAAACGAGCATACGCACGTCCTCTTTGGAGTACAATAATTTTGAATAAGTGCCGATACATTTGAGTATGGAAAGATCGCTGCCGTGCAACGCAAGTGATCTGGAATGTTCGATCACGTACGGGCCTGGCCGTTGGCATCGCAACGGAATGGGCACTCCTTTTTGTTTAATCCAACGGAATGGTGCAGCAGTGCGATATTTCTTTAGCATGAATCTAAGTGACGAAACCAACCAATGATGAATGCCACAATAGTCCTGCCCATAGTCCTGCGAACGTAGCAGCGCTCGCCGCGTGCCCACTGTTGGGTGATATCACAGCAGCCGCCGAGTCCAGGCCCATTCCCAATGATGAATAAACAAAATAAAAATATATTATTTTTTGAAACTAAAATAATAATATTCTAGTAGTAAAACCGACAAAATCAAGAAAGCAGAACCCTCCTTTAAAAGAAAGGAAAAAATCAATCAAATCAAACCAATCCGGATCCACCTGTCGGAACGTCGTGCATCGCTCTCGTTTCTGTCTCTCACCGTCTCCACGTGATATATATACGGCCGCTGCTCGACTCCATCAGTCCATCTTCTCCAGCCTCGCAAGCTTCTTCTCCTCCTCCCTTTCGGTCTCGGCTTTCCTTCCGACGCAGGCCGTAAAAAGGACCCAGCCGCTCGGCGCAGCGCAAATCATCATCTGATCGATCGTTTGTTCTGTGAGTTGTTGTGGCATCGATCCATGGGTAACCACCAGAAGCTACTCCACTTCCTCCGGCCGGACCCGGCCGCGGTGGCCGCCTGCTCGCCGAGGTCCTTCTCCTCCTCCTCCGCATCCGTGTCGGACGATGACGGGTACAGCTGCTCGTCCTACCCCACCACGGACGGGGACGCCTCGCCGTCCCGCTACGGCGGCTCCTCCACCCCGCCCACGCCCAGGTCGCCGTGGGCGCACCTCCCGGGCCTCGGCGCCGGGGGTGATGTTGCCGAACCGGGGGCCACGGGCCTCATCGCGTCGCTGGTCAAGGAGGACGGCCACGTCTACTCGCTGGCGGCGACCGGGGACGTTCTTTACACCGGAACCGACTCCCGGAACGTGCGCGTGTGGCGGGACCAGCGCGAGCTCGCCGGGTTCAGGACCGCCAGCGGCCTCGTCAAGGCCATCGTCGTGGCGGGCGACCGGCGCATCTTCACCGGCCATCAGGACGGCAAGGTGCGCGTGTGGCGCGCCGACGCGGACAACCCCGCCGTGCACCGCCAGGTGGGGTCGCTCCCGAAGCTCAAGGACTACCTCAAGAGCGCCGTCAACCCCACCAGCTACGTCGAGACGCAGCGCCGGGGGCGCCAGCGCGCGGTGTGGCTTCGGCACTGCGACGCCGTGTCCTCCCTCAGCCTCGACGAGGGCGCCGGGCTGCTCTACTCGGCCTCGTGGGACAGGACCTTCAAGGTGTGGCGCGTGTCCGACTCCAAGTGCCTCGAGTCCGTCAGCGCGCACGACGACGCCGTCAACACCGTGGCCGCCGCCGGGTTCGACAGCGTCGTGTTCACCGGGTCGGCCGACGGCACCGTCAAGGTGTGGCGGCGGGAGATGGCCGCGAAGGGCGACGCGACGAGGCATGTCCTGGAGAAGGTGCTGAGGAAGGGCGAGGGCGCGGTCACCGCCATCGACGTGTCGCCCGAGGACCGCGTCGTGTACGTGGGCTCGTCGGACGGGCTGGTCACCTACTGGCACTGGGTCGACGGCGAGGCGAGATATGGTGGTGTGCTCAAGGGCCACAAGATGGCGGTGATGTGCCTGGCGGTGGCCGGCAACGTCGTCGTGAGCGGCTCGGCCGACCGGACCCTCTGCGTGTGGCGTCGCGACGGGGCAGAGCACGTGGGTCTCGCCGTTCTGGCCGGACACACCGGGCCCGTGAAGTGCGTCGCCATGGACGAGGAGGCCGCGGCCGCCGGTTCGGGCGGTGATCGGCGGTTCGTGGTGTACAGCGGAAGCCTGGACGGGTCGGTCAAGGTGTGGCGCCTGTCGGACGCGGAAGCAGAGACGGCCACGACAGTGCGGGTGACGGAGCGCACAGCAGCAGCAGCACCGGCGCAGCCGTCGCAGGTGTGGAGAGGCCAGCCGGCCCCGTCGCCGTACGCGGAAGCGTGGGCGCCGTGCCAGACGCCGGAGCTGAAGCGCGTGCGCGTGGCAGCTGCGTGAGGTCGGAAGCAATGGTGCGCTGGCCACAGTTCTGCAAGAAGGGAACAGAGCAGTCATCCAGCGGCAGGTTCAGGAGTGAGGAGCCATTTTGGACCCCTATTGGTGAAGGCCTCCTTGCTCAGTCAGCGTGCGTGCAGAGCAAGCATGTATGCGCTTCCAACAGTGAACCGGCCCGTCTTCTCATAGCGCCATGCATGGCGATCTTGCAACGCCTGAGATGATAGCTTGATCTGGCTGGTGGCTTCCACATCATAATCGTGGAATAGCTGGTGCAATAGTGGAATGTCCCAGTCATTAGGGTTTGGTAAGATCAACTGATTTACCCACCTTTAAGGCCATCTGAGGGATCCAATTACTGCGCGGAAATTTGAATGATGCTCCCGTTCTTGGTTAAATAACCGCATATCCCAGAACCTCAATCCCACAATTCTTTTGTTTTGTTTTGTTTTGCGAGTAAGCATGCAGTTTTAACATACCATAGTACTAATACAATTACAATTATCCTAAAAAAAACAATCTGCTAACACAAGATTATAATAACTCATTTAAAAAACGGAACGAAACGTTAGTTTTTTTACGAGCGAAACAGCCAGTCGAACGAAAACGTTTGGTATGACCTGCTGTTTTTTTAACATCAGTACATACGTAAGCGTTCATATATATGTACACACGTACAACCTATCCCCTATTAGCACCTCCGAGAGACTGAGTCGGTATGTCATTTTTAAATTTAAGAAGTCGCCGTAGGCGTCTCGTCATCGACGACGGGAACGTCTCCTCTCACTGAAAACGCATCGCCGAAAATCCTGAAATAATGCGAGCATCAGGACTTGAACCCTGGTGGGCCGAGAATACCACTGTCCCCCTAGCCATCCAACCACAGGTTGGTTCGCGATATCACATGCTGTTGCTAGCCAACGATCATGCATCACTAGGCTTAGTGGGCTGGGGCCTTTTTCTGATGGGTCACATCTACTGGCCCAACACAATCAAGTTTATATAGAAAATTAATAAAAAATCAAAAGAAATTTGTATGCAAAAATAGAAAGCTAACATTGATTACATACGCCGTTGGTAGTAGTGGCCATGATAAACTAAAGATGGAAATCGTGCTCGGGTTCTTCCCACGATTGTTACTAAAACCACGGTTCTTACTTCCTAATGCATTCATCTCGAGCGTAAAAAAATTCATTATTTACCGTTAGTTGTTCTCCTTGCATCACGTACATCAAATACAAGAAAATACCATGCAACATATAACAAGATACCATGCGGCCATTTATTAGTTCACAATAACATTGTCTAATGGAGATTAAGCATAGTGATATGCAACAAAGTGAGTCAGTGATATACAAACTATTTATCTGAAACATGGCTTTATTTAAACATTATAAAAAGGGAATTGCAAGGTTACATCTGGCTGGCTACAATTAAAAAATAAAACAAAATAATAAAAATTGCACTGAAACTTCACAACTTACAAGTTCATTTCAAACAGAGTTGCTTTCCCCCCTGACAAAACTATCTGTTAACACAAGCTTGAGCATCAACACATTCAGAAACCAAAACAGAGAGGTCCATGTGTTGTCAGATATATAAGAGAGCCCTTGTTTCCTGTCTCCTACAAATTTCAAAAGAAGGGAGGAATTTTACCATGCCCCCCACACCCTGAACCTCTTACCAGAATATCATCCATATCCGGCTGCCTTCCCACGCTCGACCCTGCGAGCTTGCCTAACCATTTCTCTAGTGCATCTTTAGCCATACTAACACCTTGCTGTATCCACATATAATTGTGGCCAGGCCGCTGAATGGGGTGTAGTAGAGCAAGGAGATCATGTCGATTTCCAACGCGGCCTTGGTGTCCATGAAATGATGATGTGTGCCATGCGGGTTCTCCTGCCTGTTAGAGTCGTCCGCCTTCTGGTCCCTTGCCACTATTCGTCCAATGTGTCAATCGGTGACACTTGCACTCTTGATAGGTGTCGCTGACGTATCACTTTGTCCGTCTAGCTGCGAGAGTAGCAAAAGGTGAAATATGTTAGATTGATGTTGTTTGAAGTTAAAGGGAGAATACCAAGTCGGTGCGTGACAAATAGCTAATAAATAGATGTTGGAATCCTTCGAGAAACATGGGATGAATTGGGAGGACCATTTGTTCAAGGAAGTGGAGTCAAGTGAACTGTTGTAGTTCGGCAAGTATTATTTTTAAAACCTTGTAGTCATGCAAGTAGCCGACCAAAGGTCCATATAGCAAATTCCAAAATTTATGTCACCTCAAAACCGAAATCATCAATTTTCAAAATCTGTGATGCATCACAATAATTCGTATTATACATAAATAGACCTTTGAAATATGATGAGCCTGCTTTGTAAAAAAACCTATTAACAATTGCATTGATACTTCTAATAAGTTTTAACATAAGCTATGTATGGCGGCACAAATCATTGTGTACCTGATATATGACAGATACAACAAGGAAAGATGTGATAATGTAAGTTACCTTGTGAGTCAAACATGCTTCATGTTGACTTCCCTGCACTTTTCAGTATCTTCTTGTAAGTTAGGAAATTGCCTCTAAAAATAGTCAACAACACTGCATACAGAATAATGAAGAGTCAAGAGCATCAGTTATGAATGTTACTAGATAGACAAAATTATATGGAGAAAAAGGATACAATTAGATCACAGAAACCTAGCATATAGAAAGCTTATTATTTTTTCTGAGCCGTTCATGTAATCCTACTGAGGCTGAGGGTGGTATTAAAATATCTCCTGAAATATAAGTCCCTCGATGTCTTTGTTGGTAAACTTTTCCTCGTTCAAGATCAAACATAATTGGTTACATGATGGTATTCCCTCCACTTCGGCTAGACCATGAAAATAGGGTGAAACCATCAATATATGATTTTGGAACGTAAATACAAATGACGATGAGCTGGTCGGATCGCTTAAAACAATATCGCGAAGATTGGATGCGTACCACTTGCGTGCTTGCTCGGCCCGTGACCTCAAGCATCATTTCTCGTTTGCGTGACTCTAGCCCTGAGCTAGAAGTCACCTCCATGCAGCGGTCATAGACATGGCCGTGCAATGGTACAACCACACCGCCTCCCCGTCCCAATGTTCATGGCACCAGCTCACGCCAACTGCTACCATTGGGCATCTTATCTATTGGGATACCCCCTCATAACCTGCAAATTCTTTAATTTGGATCTTAATTTGACTGTAGAAATTCAAATATTTAATACATCTAAAGTAAGCTACAGTCGAACAAGCAACTGGAAGACACAATTTACTCGTCAAATGCCTAATTATCCGGATTGGGAAATAAGATCAAAATAGTAATAAGGCAATAAATTTTCTCACCACTTCCAGGAAAGCAAAGTCCAGGTTCTTGCGTTCTCTATATCACCAGCCATACTTTGATTGTAACTTGAACTGCTGACGCTGTAGTATTAATATTTATCTCACTCCCGTCTTCAAGAAAAGGTAACACCATATCAATGCCATAACAACCTCTAAGCAAGAGAATACTCCAGTTTAAGAAAAGTGCGCATGTTTAAAAAAAAGGTGTAAAGATTACACTGAAACAACTTGGAATCTCAGGGCGCCATCCCAAGACTGTCAATTACCAATTAAGCATCAGCACAAGCGAAATCTGCTTTGGCATAAACTTGAACAGTGAAACTCAATGATAACTCAAAATTTGTAATGCAACACCATATACTTCAGGATTGCACCAATGATCTAATTATAAATTCCAATTCACTTCTATTAGCCAGGCAATCCTGAACTATTTACCATGTCATTGAGCAGCCAAGGCGCACATTTAAACAAAGAAGCAAATATCATAAAAGCACTATATTTGAAGGCTGAAAATAGTTTATCAGTAGCGGGGAGAGGTAGCGCAACAAGGGGCACCAAGATCACATCTGCCTATAGTTGGAGTTATAGGTGGGTACCTCGTGGATGGGTAGGGCACCGGGAATGAACGTCTTGGGGAGGTAGAAGAGGACTAAGAATAGGCTGCCGTTGGAGAGGAGCAGGTCTAGCGAGAGCTTGGGCCGCATCTCCTCTCCCTCATGTTCTTCTTTCCTCCTTCCTCCAGACATCCTCCATGACAGGGTCTTTAGTGGACTGGTCGCGGATGGATAGTTCTGTGACCAGTGTCCTTGGAAACCCAACTTGAAGCGGCTCGTTGGCATCGTCGCCGCCACGACTGAGGTGGGGTGGGGAGCGAGGTGGAACTGGGGTTCGGGTGGGTCGAAGCTCGATTGAGAAGGGATTAGGGAGAGAGGAAGAACTGCCGATAGAGGGGTCGTGGTGACGAGGCTCAATGTCCGCCGCTGCCTCCACCGCCGCAGCTCGCTTAACTCTCCTCCTAGAACT
The DNA here is from genome assembly GCF_003073215.2 of Triticum urartu. Lineage (NCBI taxonomy): Eukaryota > Viridiplantae > Streptophyta > Magnoliopsida > Poales > Poaceae > Triticum > Triticum urartu. The sequence goes on along the minus strand of NC_053025.1, from coordinate 53,342,731 downwards.
CCGTCGTCGCCTCCACCGTCGTGGCTGGTACCACCACAAACCCCCTCCGCTCCATCGCACAGGTCGTGGTCATACCACCACGTCCAAGGGCGGTGCCGATCCCAACCATGGCCGCCATGCGGGCATGGCCAAGGAGGCGGCCATGGCGAAGTGTTCATGGGTGGGGCGGCATATAACAGATGGGGGTAGAGGCCATGGCGGGCATGGCCAAGGAGGCGGCCATGGCGAAGTGTTCATGGGTGGGGCGGCATATAACAGATGGGGGTAGAGGCCTAGAGGGAGGTGCAAGCAAGGAAGAAGGGGCCATCCGGTGGAGAGGGAGGCGCCGGGTCGTCGGAGAGGGGGCGTCCGAGGCGCTGGGTGCGGGTGGTTCGTGTTTTGGGGGAGGGAGGATACAGATCTGCAGGTTGGGGGAGGAGGTGGAGAACGTGCGTTGTTTCATTGTTTTTCAGCTGTCGAACGTGGGCTTTTTCAGGCGATTCTGTTTTTGCGTGGATTTTCCAGTCGTGCGGACCATACGACGTGGGGAGGAAGAGTTGATTGAACCGGGTTACTTGCATCTGGTTTTTGGAGGGACTGAAAAAAAATCGATGGGAGGATATGGTGGGAAGATGTATCGATAGCCAGAGGAGGGGCTGGAATGAGGTCGAACCATCACGACGTTTGATCCTCCTTTAATAGTAAAGATAAACATGACAGCAAAATATAGAGACAGAAAGATCCACACCAAAAACTACATGGGTTTGTGTATGAAAAACAGATAAAAATTTGCCATGATCCGACTAGTTTGTCTTGGCAACAAACTTTAAGAAAGGGCCGTCGCAACCACATGATAATTAACATGGCAGGATGTTTAATGAGTTTATGATAATTATAATCTTATTGCAAACATATAGTTTTAGTTTGCCACATTATGTAGATCAAATTTCATGAAATTGCCATGGCAAAAAAGTATAGTTTACATGTCCTGGAGAAAACGAAAATCCATGCGAATTTCCATGTGATTAGTCCATTCATTTTCTCAAAACATTGCCATATTATACAGATCAAGATTCATGAGATTGCCATGGCAAATAAAAAAAAGTAAATTTGACAGGGTAAAAGGAAAAGTAAATTAAAAGAAACCACAATATCTTACTACAAGCAAACTAAAAGTGAAAGAAAGGAAACTACGAGCAAGGCTTGAGCTACCGCGAGAGAAGGAGCCATCCCTCGCTCCTCCCAGCAGCCCACATGACAGGCCTTACACCCCAGCACAAGCGCAAAGGTGCATTTATGTGCATTTCGTTGTTTGTTTTGATGCCGATTTCTTTGTCCGTTGTTTGATCTCATAAAATAGTTCATCATGTCGAGTTTGGTAATCACGGCTATAGATGCTCTCACTTATCCCATGTCGCTTTTGAGTTGCATCAAAACTCGGCCCAGTCATTTTTCTAACACCATTCTGCAGTTTTGCGGCGGCTCCGTGTCCCAAGCAAATGACACGAGCTCGGTGCCACATTAAACTGCACGAGTCCGTCAAAAGCACGGTCAAGTGGTAGATCTTATCACAGACACCAAGTGCTCGATTGATCATGTTCTTGTCTCCTGTTAATTGACAAATCCAAATCGAGCGATCCACGTTGCAAAGCTACTCGCAGATAGTAACAAAAATAGGGATCCGTACATGTCACGAAATATAGATAGATAATAGAGTAAACAAAAGTATGGTGTTATTAGCCGTTGATGTGCACCATGACGCATCATATATACGAATCGAAGAGCATCACATATAATAACCACACTGTCGAGTAGTAATTAGACACGACGTACGGCCGGCCATGCGTATCTATCGACCAAGAGTACTTTACTTATATTGTCAACTCTATTATGGATCCCCAATTCACCTTTTCATTGCGCTTTACCTAGAGGGCGACAAGAGTGCTTTCCATTCCCATTTCCTAGCGCCCTTTTGCGGCTGCTCCACGTCCGAGCAATTGACACGAATTCAGTGCGAAATTAAACTATGAACCAAGTCAAAAGCGTTAGCTCAACTGGTCAGGTTCTTGTCTCCCATCAATTGACAAATCCAAGTCGATCGATCCACGTTGCAAAGCTACTCACAAGTAGTAGTAATGAAATTAGTGATGCGTGTCACGGAATATATGAGCTTACATCGCGAGATCGACGACCGAAGAGTAAACTAACCATTGGTGCAATTAGCCGGCGATCTGAACGATCTTACTGATATCATACCTCGGTCGCCGCCGGGTTTAAACAATTGGACATGGTTTGAGTGTTTTAAACCGAATGCATTCCTAAATTAGCCAGGATAGTTTTCACTCCAGCACTTTAGACCTACCTCGGATATGTTGGGCATGAATGATTTTAAGCACGTGCAGCTCCCATCGTTTTCTCACCTTTTGGTTTTTGATTGGCGTCTTAACTAATTACCTTGGTGGTCTCCGGTGTATCTAGGCTAGTCCTGGCCATCTCAGGCCCGGCCCTGTCGGCCCACCCAGGCCCGGCCCTGTCGGCCCACCCAGGCCTGGCCCTAAAATCCAGGGCCTAGGCCCGATAGGCTTGACCGTGGGCCGGACTTGGGCCTGAGTTTTGAGCCCATCAGCAGGGCCTGGACAGGCTTGGGCTTGGCATATTGACATTTTAATGAAGAGGCCCGGCCCACGGCCCTAAGCCCTAAGGGCTTTTTACGAGATGGGCCGGGCTTGGGCTTGAAAAATAGACCCGATGGTAGGGCCTGGGCCTCAGTTTTTTGCCCTGGGCTTTTTTAGGCCCGGCCCAAGCCCGGCTCGGCCCGGCCCATGGCCAGATATAATCTAGGCGCATCTTTTGGGTGGGCTTGGGGGCTTTATGCCGGTCCCTGTGGGTAACTAGGAACAAATTTACTATCGAGCATGTGTTTCCGGCTAAACCGCCTGACTGCTTATTTAAATCGTGTGCTTTCCTGCAGCAGTGAAAATCATTGACTAAGGTCGACGACCAAGAGGCGCTCTCTATGCTGATCTATAAAATCCGGACGACGACGTCTCACTTATGCAGACAAGAGCAGGATGCTTGATTGCTTCTTTTGGGCCGGATGCTTTAGCTTCAGTTGGACCTTTCTCTTCCGGCCTGCGTGCCGTGTACTAGCGAGGGAGCCATGTACCTGACTTTATCCTTCGTCGTCTCGCCCGGCGTTGGGGCTTGGATGTGTTTGATACTTATCTGTGATGCTGTTGTTACCTTGCCTTTTGGCTTTATTTATAAAGTCGGGCGTATGCCTTCTCCCTAAAAAAAATTTACCTTGATGGTAGGCCCGCGGTAATCAAGGCAACTTTGGTTCATATTTTCTTCAACACGTATTCGTCTCTAGTGCAAACTGAGTGCGCACTAGTTGCGCGACCAGTGGGCACGTGCACCCCACTGGTTAAAAGCAATATACGTGAGGGAGAAAAAAGGAATATCGCGTGTACCTTTGCGTTGGAAGTTTTTTTTTTTTTGAGGGGTGCGTTGGAAGTTTTCTGAGAGAGGAAGTTGGGTTGGAACCTGGAAGTTGGAACCCATGTGCTGATGTGCATGTCCTACGATGATTCTTCTATAATGAAACAAAAAGGGTCTCATGGCCACCCTTAGATTAGGCAACTGTTCAACAGGGGCACGTACCCTTAAATATTGACTAAGCCGATCGTGAGTGACATCAGCTTAAATAAAATAAAGGATCATGAGTGAGATCTAGAAGCATTACGGATGGGGACATGGACAGACCTAAAAGGTTCAACACCTATACACCATTATGGATGAGTATAAGAAGAAGAAAAAGAGTCCAGCATTTCAGCACAGCCGACGCTTTGATTAGTAATTCAAAAAATGGAGTACGCGGTCCATGCAACGGTGGTGCCCATAGCTCGTAGGTGAGTGCCCCATACCGCTTGGGACGTGAACCGTTGCAGCACGAAACTAATGCAACGTGTCGGCCGATCCGGCTTTGAAAGCGTCTTGAAATCGATCAACCAACCGGTCTCTACCAACTAAAATATCGTCCCTTTAAAAAAAAAAGAAAACTAAAACATCGTCACGTAGACGTATGTATGAAACGGCGACGGGCCAGGTGCACTTAGCCGTTGCACCAAAATGGGAAATGGCAGAACAAATAATCTTTATTTTGCGACGAAAGAATTGGCGTACTTGTACAAGTGATCTACGTATATAGATCCAATGCTGACGTATTAGCGAAGGAGACGGCCAGTAGGGTGTGCGTGGTCGTTCGACGTGTCTCCTGCTGAGGATTCGACACAAGTGCTAGCCAAGGGTCTAGCACATGACGATGGTGTACAAATTCTCTTTCTTTTGCTTGTTTAGAGCAGGCCTGTGAGTCAGTTTTGGGAAGATTGGTGGATTGGAGATAAAGCATTAAGGTAAAAATTTCCGAGGCTTTACAGCTTATGTTTTAACAAGAAATGAACTAATTAGATACATGCTTGAGAAAGGACTGGATTATGTCTTTGTTTCAGGAAAACTTTCTATCTATTCATTAGTTGTCAAGGTAGTATAAAGAACACCAGAAGTAAAAAGATGTATGCAGGACTGTAGGCTACCTAGCGACGACTACAAGCATTGAAGCAAGGTGAAGGCGCAACGCCGTCATCGCCCCTTCCTCATCGGAGCCGGGTAAACCTAGTTGTAGTAGACAGTCGGAAAGTTATCGTGCTAATTAAGGTCCCATAGATCCAGCGCACCAGAGCAATAACTGCCGCCGAAGAAGAGACGCGTAGATTGGAATGGCCCAACCTGTAGACACACGAACAAAGACAAATAAAGACCGGATCCACCGAAGAGAAATGCCGACTGAATCCCATGAGATGCACCGAAGACAATCCCCCCCCCCTCCCCCGCCACACACACATACCGATGATGGTAGCAGCACCACCGGGACGGGGCCTAGAGGAGAGAACCTTATTTCATCTTCACAGAGCCACCACCGCCTTGCCTCTCTAAACAGGACACAAATCAGAACAAAACTCAAAGAAGCATCTAAAAACAAAAGCCTTTCCGCCGGTAAGGGATGAGATACACCACGCCTGTATGGTCCTAAGATCACATGAGACGAGGTAGTGATGTTCTACCTGGATTGCACATCATTTTTATTCCCTTTGCTGTTTCTGGTCCTACTAGCTGTAACAAAGACAAGTGATTTCTGATAATGGAGATCTAAGAGGGAGCTCTCGTTATAAAAAAGGCATATGAGTTAGAGATCAGTGAATGCCTACACAGTTCTTTCTAGCTAGCTCGGCCTACCAATTAAATTGGTCAAAGGACAAGTAGAAGAACAGGCTGAACCTATTCGCAAAAAAGAAGAGCACACGCTTGACCTTCCACTCAAGATGATCGATCTAGGTGAACTGAGCGTAGCTCAGATAGTTAGGTTCCTTGTTGTGGAACCAGACCACCAAGGCTCAAATAGTTAGGTTCAACTTCATACTCATGCATGCATTTTTTCTGAATTTATCTTAGCCTTTCGACGACGTTCTTTAAGTGGGAGGAGACGTTCCCCTTGACTACAAGACCCTCTGGTGTCTTAGTTAATCTCAAGATGTTGTGTCGGCGGTTTTTCAAGCATGGTGCATTGGAACACATTTTTTCAAACCCCTAAAGATGTTGTGGAACCAGACCACCAAAGTTTTGAGTTGTTTTGACATGAATATGCATGCATGTGGACTAAGGACATGTTAAATTTCGTTCAATAACACGTAATATTGTATGCTGCAAAAAAAATTATGGCCTCAAAATCAATAAAAAAACTAGCCTTTTTCTGTGTGTATTTTTTTTGGTCTCTCACATGAAAGCATGTATATTGACGAATATTTGCACCGTTATAGTACACTACTATACCCGCATGTGCACAAATTCTTGGATTTTTTTCAGGCTGTAAGCATCCATTTGTTTGCTCTTCAAACAACCGGCTCAATGTGCCCGTGCTTCAAAGGCATTATTTCGCTACTCCTACTACCGAGCTCATTTGAACTCGGGACAAACAGTAAATTCTGAAGAAAAAACCAAAAAAATGTGAATTTTTCTGGTGTAGGCCTTGACAAATGTTCTCGATGCTTGCAAATTTTCATCCCGAAATAACATTCGTAGAAGTCATGGCAAAAAGAAAGCACTACAAAATGCTTTCAAAAATAGCATTTTTAAAGTGTCAATTTTGTTTTTTTACCATGACTTCCACAAATATTATTTCAGAATGAAAACTTGCAGGCGCCGAGAACATTTGTCAAAGTTTGCACCCAAAAAAAAATTCAGATTATTTTGAACACTGTTTTTTCGATTTACTATTCATTAGGGAGCATATGAGCTCGGGATTAGATACTCCGCGTCCATGCTACTGCCGCTACTCTTTCGACTTTCATAGTTTCAGTGGAGCCTCTCCCAGGCAGAAATTACATGCACGGTTGTTATTTGCTAGGCTCGGACAGCGGACACATCCTCGACGTGGTGGCTTGGAAGCGTTCAGCTAGCCATTTCTGCCGCAGGATATTTGCCGTGCGTGAATGATACACACACACCCGGCCTCAAGCTCACATCCATGTGAACCACCGGACGGACGTAGTCTTCTCTGAAAAAGACGGATGTGGCTCGCACGATGCCCCGCCAGCTCCCGTTGGTCGGCTCCCATGTCGATCTGCACTGCTACAGAGGGCATCCTCGGCTGCCACGGGAACCCCTGTTCCAGGGGAGCCGGGTGAGCACCCTCGAAAGTGATACTCCCTTTGTTCGGAATTATTTGTCTCGGATATGGATGTATCTAGAATTAAAATATATCTAGATACATTCATTTTTACGACAAATAATTTCAAACGGAGGGAGTACAAATGAAAGCAACGACCCTCTCGTTTATGCGACGTTTGTTTCTACCACCCGATTGCTAGAAGTGCCATCGCAGCGATTCAAGATTTTTAGGTTGTGAGGCCACATACATAGCACTAATACACAATAGCTAAAATATCAGTCCACTAAATTTGGATTTTGGGTCATCGAATTGAAGAAGGAAGAATAGAACCGCCGGAGATGAAGAAGGAGGCCGCCGGCGTCGGGGAAGAAAACCCCCACTGTCTATCTTAAGGTGGCGGGTGGGTGTAGGTTCGCCGAAGAAGCACCCCACTATCTATCTTAGGGTGACGGGTGGGGGTGCTGCTTCGCTGGAGTTTTTTTTAGGTGGTCGCTGGACTTAAGGGCCAGGGGTGGTGGCAAGACCGGCGGTGGGGAGGGGAGGGGGGGGGGAGGGGTTGAGGGGAAGGCAATGCGAGGAGGCGGTCGCGGGAGCGTCGCCGGCCGCGGTAGCAGCGGCATGATCTGTTTCTAGGAGGAAGAAGATCGAGGATCACCGTTCGTTTGTCATCGACCGCTCAAATTGATTCCCCAAATAGTCTGACCCAATTCAATTTTCAGACAAATTACCCATAGCCATGCCCAAGGTAAAAGCGTTCAGTAGTGATTTAAACGCTCTTATATTCTTTTACATAGGGTGTACAAGCTGACAATCATTTTATGCACACATTTTTTTTGAGCAACCTTTAATGCACACCTTGTTGCACCAAATCTATCTCAATGGTTACAAACAAAATCACCCACAAAACCATTTTCCCTCCTCTGTCAACCAAATTTGACGTGGCCCGTGACCTCTCACTCACTCTGTGCATTTAAAAACCGAATCGAAAAACCATACCGAAAATAAACCGAACCAAACCAATTTTATGGTTTTTATGGTTTCTGGTTTCGGTATGGTATGAACTTTTCATACCGATTTGAACTTGGTTTTTATGGTATATACCGGAAAACCGAACGGTTAACCGAATAAACTGAAGTAAAAAATAAATTTATATTTCTTGAGATGAACAACCATACAAGTTGTCATTTTTTTTGTACATGAGTCAAATGCACTACTAAGCATAGAATTTTTTCTTGTAACATAGTCATTTTTGTATTTTTAAAATGCTAAGCACGTCCATAACCATCAACAGATGAATCAATGCATGCATATATACTTATATATATAGTCATATACTATTTGCGTAGAATAGTATGTGTTTTGAGTCATAAATTTGCTAATTATTATTACGTCATTTTCAAATTCGCGTCAACTTTGGTTTTTATGGTATATATCAAAACCATACCGAAATAATTTGGTATATACCAAAACCGAACCGTATTTTAATTTCATACCATATTTACTAAAGTATTAATACGATACAAACTGAAAAACCGTATAAATCGAACCATGTAAACCGAATAAACCGAACGCACAGGGTGACCTCTCACTGTCAACCCACCGCCCATTTGTCCCCGTCAACTGCACGGACAAGATTTCGGCCACCACCACACAATTGACAATCTGATTTCCCACCTCAAAATACACGCACAACTCGTACTGGTTCTACGTATATGTACACTCTCTAGTACGATCTGCCCGGGTACACGTGTGGCCACCACATTGTTCCCTTCCATGCGCGCACGTACGAGCACGATTGCTTCGCCCTCACGCCGCTGCCACGCGCTTCGGCTTCGCCACCGTCTGGTACGGCGGCGCCCACGCCTCCGCGTACGGCGCCGGAGCCGGCCGGCCGCTCCATGCCTGCGACGGTGCAGCCTGTGCGTCCGACAGGCGCCAGACCTTGACCGACCCGTCGAGGCTCCCGCTGTACACCACGAACCGCCGATCCCCGCCCGAACCGGCGGCCGCCTCCTCGTCCATGGCGACGCACTTCACGGGTCCGGTGTGTCCGGCCAGAACGCTCAGGCAGACGTGCTCTGCCCCGTCGCGCCGCCAGACGCAGAGGGTCCGGTCGGCCGAGCCGCTGACGACGACGTTGCCGGCCACCGCCAGGCACATCACCGCCATCTTGTGGCCCTTGAGCACGCCGCCGTATCTCGCCTCGCCGTCGACCCAGTACCAGTAGGTGACCAGCCCGTCCGACGAGCCCACGTACACGACGCGGTCCTCGGGCGACACGGCGATGGCGGTGACCGCGCTCTCGCCCTCCCTGAGCACCTTCTCCAGGACATGCTTCGTCGCGTCGCCCTTCGCGGCCGTCTCCCGCCGCCACACCTTGACGGTGCCGTCGGCGGACCCGGTGAACACGACGCTGTCGAACCCGGCGGCGGCCACGGTGTTCACTGCGTCGTCGTGCGCGCTGACGGACTCGAGGCACTTGGAGTCCGACACGCGCCACACCTTGAAGGTCCTGTCCCACGAGGCCGAGTAGAGCAGCCCGGCGCCCTCGTCGAGGCTGAGGGAGGACACAGCGTCCGAGTGCCGAAGCCACACCGCGCGCTGGCGCCCCTTGCGCTGCGTCTCGACGTAGCTGGTGGGGTTGACCGCGCTCTTGAGGTAGTCCTTGAGCTTGGGGAGCGAGCCCACCTGGCGGTGCACGGCGGGGTTGTCCGCGTCGGCGCGCCACACGCGCACCTTGCCGTCCTGGTGACCGGTGAAGATGCGGCCGTCGTGGGCGACGACGATGGCCTTGACGAGGCCGCTGGCGGTCCTGAACCCGGCGAGCTCGCGCTGGTCCCGCCACACGCGCACGTTCCGGGAGTCGGTTCCGGTGTAAAGAACGTCCCCGGTCGCCGCCAGCGAGTAGACGTGGCCGTCCTCCTTGACCAGCGACGCGATGAGGCCCGTGGCCCCCGGTTCCGCGACGGCGCCCCCGGCGCCGAGGCCCGGGAGGTGCGCCCACGGCGACCTGGGCGTGGGCGGGGTGGAGGAGCCGCAGTAGCGCGACGGCGAGGCGTCCCCGTCCGTGGTGGGGTAGGACGAGCAGCTGTACCCGTCATCGTCCGACACAGAGGCGGAGGAGGAGGAGAAGGACCTCGGCGAGCATGCGGCCACCGCGGCCGGCTCCGGCCGGAGGAAGTTGAGGAGCTTCTGGTGGTTACCCATGGATCGATGCCACAACAACTCACACGAGAAACGATGGATCAGCTGGTTGATTTGCGCTGCGCCGAGCGGCTGGGTCCTTTTTAAGGTGAGGAAAGGGAGCCGAATATGGAATGACCTGCGTCGGAAGGAAAGCCGGCCGGGACCGAAAGGGAGGAGGAGAAGAAGCTTGCGAGGTTGGAGAAGACGAAGGCGAGCAGCGGCCGTATATATATCGCGTGGAGACGCTGAGAGACAGAAGCGAGAGCTATGCCGTGGGAGCCACGACGGTCCGACAGGTGGATCCGGATCCATCCAAGGGTCTGATTTGATTGATTATTTTCCCTCCATTTCCTTTTAATAAAGGAGGGTTCTGCTTTCTTGATTTTGTCGGTTTATTTGATTTATTCATTATTGGGAATGGGTCACCCAACAGTGGGCACGCGGCGAGCGCTGCTTCGGTGGCAGGACTATATATTGTGCCGTTCATTATTGGATGGTTTCGTCACTTCGATTTATTCTTAAAGAAAGAAAAATTTCGTTGTTGTATTTTCTCCCTTTTTTTAAGTCTGCATATAAGGTTTGGTCAAAGTCAAACTTTATTAACTTTGACTAAATTTATAAAAAAAATAACAAGATTCACAATATGAGATCAATATTGTTAGATGCATCATGAAATTAATTTTCATACCATATAGCTTTAGTATTGTAGATATTGATATTTTTTTAACAAAGTTGGTCAAACTTTATAAAATTTGATTTTGACTAAATCTTATATGCAGACAAAAAAACGAAGGATGGAGCAGCAACTGTACTCCTGAGTGTAGTCAATTGGATAAAAAAACTATCAACCATTCGGTTACAATACTGCTAGTAATGGTCAGGCTCGTACTCCCTCTGTTTTTATTTACTCTGCATATAGAGTTGACTGAAGTCAAACTTTGTAAAGTTTGACCAAGTTTATAGAAAACAATATAGACATTTATCATAATAAATTTATACATGTGAAAGTACATTTAATAATAAATCTAATGTTGTTGATTTGTTATTGTAATATTTTTGTATATAAACATGATCAAAGTTTGTAAAGCTTGACTTTGACCAAAGCTAATATGTGAATTAAATAAAAACGGAGGAAGTACGTCCTCAACTGAAAATATCGACACTCCACTAAAAAAACTTTGCTGACACTCCACTAGAAAAACATGCATCGCGCAGTGCTAAATACGCGAGCTTGAGGGATCGAAACAGTAGACAGTTTCCTTCTCTGTTGGCGTGCTGGTTTGAATGTTGGATCGAGTGACCAATTTGGTGGGCGGAGCAGCAACTGTACGAGTATTCTTTTGTTTCATATGACTTCACGTTGCCCAAGGCCATAATAAAAGAGCAAAAGCAGCACATGCATCTTTAGGCTTTATTAGGGAATTGGGGTGTACAGGTGGTGCATGCCCTTCTCCGGACGGGCAAAATCGGCTGGGAGAACGGCGGAAAGGCCCGCGGCTCGTCTCCGTCCGTGAATACAAGCGTGTGGTGTGGTGGCGCCACCGCCATGGACCATGCCGCACCGTACGTACGTACGTGTCAGAAAGGACGGCGTGTGCGAGTTGCTTCCGGGGACCAAGCTTTTCCATAACGAATTGAACATGTGGGTTATGGATGGGTCGCATGTGCGTGCTCATTTCATACTACCACATCAATAAAACAGCAAGTATCACACGCTTTGCTTTGTTTACGAGGGGACGTATCCTGAAGAAAGCCCTTTTTTAGAACAAAAGTGACATTAGCTTAAGTTTGAGAAGCACACGGTGCTTTTAAGCAAGTTGTTGAGCACTAATTAATTTTCCATTTTGCGAGCGTTGTACATGCCTTACCTGTTTGTAACATATAGAAAGCTCAACTTGGCCATATTTTTTTTCTCCACTAGCAATTTGTGTACTCCCTCTCTCTCAGTTTACAGGGCGTGCGCGTACCCCTAGATCGTCAATTTAACCAACCTAATACAAGTCATATATTACAAAAAATATACCAATATAAACTTCAGATGTTCTATTTTCAGAAGGTATAATTTTTGTGTTATATAGTTTATATTAGAGTGATAAAATTGGCAACCTAGGTATACGCGTAGGACTTGTAAACTGTGACGGAGGGAGTACCTACCAATTATTGACCACGTTTTAATTTTAGCCCTACAAAGAATTATATTCGCAAAAAATGTTATTAGATAGTAAGAAGCACTATAAAATCATGTGGCATCCAAACAAGTTTATCAGGAAAAAAAACCACAAAACATGTCGTCAGAAATATTGCAAGTGACCAATGTTTACTACAAAATCTGGTAAAATAGACTAAAATTATCATGTAGCCCAATTAATGCATAAAGCTTCGAGTTGCAAAGTTAGTGTGTAATTAAGGATAATTTTACAGTGTTTCAACTAACTCATGAGCCGTAGTATTAGAGTTGGAAGGAGAGTTAGATCATTTGGCTTATGCTAACTCGTCTCTTTTAAATTTATATACTGTATATAAAGAAAATTAGACCACAAGGCTGTGGTTTCCTTCTCTGTTTATTAGCGAAAAATGAATGCTTGCTTGATTGATTGATCTAAGAATTTATATCGTTGAAAACAATTTGTCTATAACTTGAACCTCACATGGTGTCCAATAAAAAGACATAGGAGTAACACGTCTTATTTGAACAATCATCGGGGGGAGAAGGTCCCCATCTAAATGTATTACTCACAGAGAGCCACGAGTGGCCAGATTACAAAGTTTTTTTTTTTGCGAAAAGGACCAAATTACAGAGTTGTACTAGCGCGGGAGTAGATCTACCATGTTGTTTATAAACTACCTACCCCGGCGGCAAAACACATCTGAAGAACGTAGAAAAACAATTAAGTGTAAAAAAATTTCCTTTTGGAGAGTGTGTTACTTGTTTATTTGCAAATATTTTACCTTTTTTGTAAGAAAATTTTCGGTCAATTCATTTTCAATCATAGCAGTATAACAAACATCATAAATAATAAAAATTACATCCAAATCCGTAGACCACCTAACAACGGATACAAGCACTGAAGTGAGTCGAAGGCACACCGCCATCATCACCCCTCCCTTGCCGGAGCCGGAAAAAACTTGTTGTAGTAGACAGTCGGGAGGTCGTCATGCTATGGCCCAAAGGACCAGAGCAGTAGAACAACAACTGTCGCTGATGAAGACTAGCGAAGATTGGAAGGATCCAACCTTAAAAAACACAAACGTAGACGAAAGGACAAATCCGCCGGAGGGAAACCTTCACATGCCCACCCACGATGCTAGACACACCACCGGAATGGAGACTAGGCGAGGGTAATCCTATTTAATCTTCAGGGAGACGCCGCCGTCTCATCTTTCCGAGCAGGACACGAACCATAACAAAACTCAAAGGAATGTCTAAAAACAGAGCCCTTCCGCTGACAAGAGTTGGGATCCACAGCGCCGCCTTGGCTCTAAGGTCACCGAAGATGAGGCGGACCGGCGGCGACGCTGGCGAGAGGCAAAGGAACCCTTAGCTTTTCTTTGCAAATATTTTACTTATTTACAATATCAATTAAACAACATGATATATTTCATGATAGGTCTGACAACAATGATTTGTTATGGTATAAATGTCAATAAGTTTTTCTGTAAATAAATTGATCAAATAGAAATATTAACTCAGGAAAAATCTTTCGAAGAGAGCCGCTGACCTTGGTTGTCAGATATAAATTCTTAACACAGCAAACTAATTTTTGCCATAAATGGTGACAGTATGGGGACGCAGATCGGAACGGCACTTTCATTCTCCTTTCAGCCCGCGCGCACCGCCGGATCCGTGAGGCAGGGGATGGCCAAAACCTGCGGCTCACCTGCATGTGCCGGTCGAGGCCGACCAATAATATCGTTAACCCGTGCAATCTGTGGCCCGGATACATTTCGCAGCGTCCACATGCTCAGCTGGGTGGCGCCGTTCTTCGTATTCTGAAGCCTGCGCAATAACTACCCACGCTGTGTAAATATGCTCCCTTTTTTTCATAAATAAAAAAGAAATCCTTGTGTTGCTCGTGCTCTCTCTCTTGTAGTAGTAGGCATAGAAACAGAACGATCAAACATCTTAACTTGATTTCATCAGCAACATATGTGCAATAACTTCGGCTAGACATCATTGTTGCTCTCATCAGCCACAGCAGCCGTATGGATCAGCGCTCCTGCAGTAATACGTACTCATCTTTTTAGGGTTAATACGTACTCATGTTGAAAGGTAGACGATCATCTCTCCTTAGGCTCGATCGATGGGAGTATGTGTCGTTTCTCTAATTTGCTTGTACGCCATATATTGGAGTAAGAAAGTAGATGTTCGGTCCACGATCTAGTCTAGCTCGACGCAAAAGCAACCGATCACGAGGGCGGAAATAACAACCAATATATCGATCCTACCTTAGCTATCCCAGCTCGCCACTACTCTGTGTCATCTCTCATCTGTCTTAGTCTCGGCTCGTGACCAATTTCCCGTTTTTGGCGCGACGGCTCGGACCCCTGCAGCACACGGGGACACCTGGCCCGTCGTCGCGCGCATATAGTAGGCGACGTCAACGTCGAGGCGTCGTCGCGCGCCGTTGGTAGGTCTGCTTTCATCCGTCCGTCCGTCGCCTTACGTGCAACCGCCACGTTGCGTCCATCGCGCAAATGTGTGCTTGTTTTGTGCTTCCCTTCCTCTGGTGCATGCATCTCCCACAGGCCAACACGTTGTGCATTAGCGTATGCAAGTCAGCGTCTAACCCGCCAACGTTGCATGGCTGAAGCGAGTGAGCTTGCACATCACATGCATGCAGGATTGGGATTCTAAACCTAGTTCGGAAATGCTTCTAGACCCCCCTCTCGCTCTCATCCGTTAACCTTTCCCACTAACTAAAATGCACTAGACACAAAAACGTGTTGAACAAAGCTGACCATCAAAAAGAAAGAAGAAGATGGGTCGTGTACAATGAACGCGGCCAAGGTAGGTCTAAAGCGCATCAAATCTACGTACGCTCTGTTATAACTATCTGAATATAGGACTTCCACGTTAGATTTCAAGTTTTTTTTTTTACTTTTGAAAGTTACACTCGATTTCTAGCTAGGTGATCCTTTGATCCTTATCCCGATCGAGCTAATCACTGCAATTCATTTTCAAAGAAAAACTTGCACCACGGTGACGTCTGATTCATGTGATAACATATTTAAAACCACGCTGCATATGTACGATCCAAAAAAGCGATCTAGCAGATCGCCAGCTAGTACCATCGCTCGTTAGTTTACTCTCCATTCACTGACTGTCTCCATGCATAGATCTCCCGACGTAAGCCTATATCTCGTGACATGCACACACATGCCACATCTCTATTTTCTTGGTACCAACTTACGATTTGGCGGTAGCCTTTGCGGCGACGTGGATCCTTCGATTAGTACTTGTCAATTAACGGGGAACAAGACCATAATCAACTCAAGTTTGTACTGTACTTAAATGGCGCTGGCATTGACCCTTTGGCCTTGGCCATGTGGGTCGGCGTGTGCCTAGTAGCAAAGATCTCATAAAGATTAAAGCGGCAATCTAGAAGTAAACTGGATAAGATATGCACACTGGTAGAAAAAAGGCCTTTAGTCCCGGTTCTGGAACCGGGACTAAAGGGTCGGTACTAATGCCCTGACCCTTCAGTCCCGGTTCTGATTTTTTTTTGAATTTTTTTATTTTTAAATTTCTGAATTATTTTAACCTCTAATCTTTAATCACCCCTCATCACTGCTCAATTTAATCTCTAATCACCCCTCATCATTTCAAATCATCTCACTTCCCGAACGGCCACCCATCCTCTCACTACTCCAGCCTGAGCACGCTTAACTTCCGGGTTCTATTCTCCCTCGTTTCCAAGTCTGCACTTGTTGTTTTCCTGACAATAGTAAGATGTCAATCCTATTAACCCTCAGGAATTTAGCTTGAGCATGAAGTCACATATTTCACTGTTTGAGTTTGAAACTATTGTTCTAAAAAACAATAATTTTTTAGTAACACTAATATTTCTTGAATAAGTAGTTTGACCATTGTTTGACCACAGTTTGACCATAGTTTGACCAGATTTGACCAAAATTCAAAAAAGGTGAAATAATTATTTAATAACACTAATATTCTTGAATAATTATTTAGTAACACTAATACTTCTTGAATAAGTAGTTTGACCATAGTTTGACCAGATTTACTGAAAATTTAAAAAAACTGAAATTTGAGCATAACTTTTTTTCCTTTTGGAATTTGAGGATTCTACAAATTTGCAAACAGGCCGTAGGCGGTCTCCATCGGATGTAACTTTTCGAGTAGATGATTTTTCATATAAAAAACTTTTTAATCCGAGTTCGTATGCAAAAGTTATGCCCATTTTACAAATTCTAGAGAGATTTTGTAAATAAAGTCGAAATTCATATTTGTAAATTTTCCAACAACTAGACCACATATCACATGTGAAACTTATTTTATTTTTATTGACATTTTCATCATTTTCTTTTGTTTTTTCTAAAACTGAAAAGGCGGTCCGGGGGGGGGGGGAGTTTGAAAATGGGACGAGTTTGAAAATGGGACCTTTAGTACCGGTTCGTGCCATGAACCGGTACTAATGCCTCAAAGCCCATTAGTTCCGGTTGGTGGCAGCAACCGGGACTAAAGGTCTAATCTTTAGTACCGGTTGGTGCCACCAACCGGGACCAATGGGCATCGCACCCTTTAGTCCCGGTTCGTGGCACGAATCGGGACTAAAGGGCCCAGGTGAACCGGGACTAATGCCTTAGCCGCACGAATCGGGATAGATGCACCCATTGGTCCCGGTTCTGGACTGAACCGGGACTAATGGGCTTACCCGGCCTGGACCAAAGCCCCCTTTTCTACTAGTGGCATGCCCGGTATAGTACTTGACACAATGATGCATATTATTATAAGCCAATGCGATTGTATTTATATATACATACATGATGAGTGACGCAACTCACTTCTCTGTCACCGGATTAGGAGACTAATTAAGCAGGGTTCTTTTTTCTTTTCTTTTGTTCTTGTACGTAGCCGGAGGAGGCTAAGCAGGGCTCTGCCATGCATGTAAGAGAGAAGACACAATCGAGAGCAGCGTTGCAGCGCCCGAGCACCAGTACTCTCTATATTTGACTTTTTTAAATTCGTATTTTTGAAGTTTCAAAAAAATGTGAAATTATTTCTCAGGATGCATATACACATTCCGAATACCCGTTGCAAGTTTCGGTACAAATCTCGTTTTGTTTTGGACTATAGAAAAAAACAAATTTCTGACAGTATATAGGAGAAAAAAGATGCCATTTTTGTCAGAAATTTCTCTTTTTTGTATTTCCCAAAATACAAAGTATTTCTTCTCTAGATTTCTACCAGTCCTTAAGAATATGTGTACGTATTCACATATTTGTTTTCAGATTTTTTTGAGCATCGAAAGTGTGTTTTTCAAAAAATTCAAATATCAAGAGCAATGAAGCTCGGTAGCTGCAGGCACTTGTCGAGACACAATCACGTCGTCCAGCTTTGGTTAGATATAAAGTGGAATCACGAGATCCCAAACAATAGCCACTCCTCCTAGGCTAGCCAGCACCGGTGTCGAGTCCAGCAAGCAAGCAGGCCATGCGTGCCACTATCAGCTTTGGGTTACACCATTATCCATCACACGTTCTATTCCATCCATCAGCTTTGGGTTACACCACTCACCAGTCTATCCATCCCATCAGCTTCCATGATCTGTCTGTCTCGCCCGTGACCTAATTCCAGTTCCGGCGCGACGGCTCAGCTCTACCGCGGAAGCGGGGACACCTGGCCCATCACCGTTACGTAACGTCCACGTCGAGCCGTCGCCCGACGTTGGCAGTTGGGTCGACTTTTAGGGCATGTACAATGCATAACCTCAAGGTGATGTCTCGCATGCCATGTAGAATCGGATATGGCGTAAAGTAGGTTCGGATAGGGAAGCGGGATCCTCTTCAGGGGGTGGGTACTTGAAGAGAAAAAATATGGTCCGGTGACAAAAGCTGAAAAGGTTGAGCGGAAAGTAGAGATGCATGTGTACTAGAATATTTATTTTCTATTTCTTAATGAGGCTCACTAGTGATAGCTTGCACTGGAGAGAAGAAATTAATATAGGTACTTCAAATTACTTTTTGTCATGGGGCATATGGATAAGACATATGTATCCATATGCTACCATTGTACATGCCCTTACGCGCGCTCCTGCCACGTTGCTTCCATGGAGCTTTCTGTTTCTGGATCCGTTAGCCAATGGTCCGTGGCGTGATTTGATGCAGCCACTACCCAGGTTACCACGCTATCGTCCAAGTTTATGTGGTATGGGCAATGGCCGGCCATCGAGCATATATACGTGCAAATGTGATCGAGTACGGTGAGGCGCTCCTGTCAACGTTTCACGCGCCACCGTTGCATGATGGTCGCGAAAGGTTTGTGCGCACATGCATGCATCAACTCTATTATTTGTCCGCAATCATACAACTAGGTATTGGTGTCCTCCAGTGTCCTGTATTACTCCATCCGTCTTAAAATAAGTGACTTAACTTTGTATTAATTTTATGGGCCTGTCTATGTCACATCTAGATGTGAGATAATATCTCACATCTAAGATGATGCTATTTTTTTTTATTGTCCAGCCAAGCTGTTGTTTTATTGTTTGTTGGTTTTCTATCCGGCTCAGTTTTTGGAAAAAAAAGGACGCAAAACAATAAAGGCGCACGCGCCACGTGTCGAACTTCCAACCTCCTACACCTGCACACGCACTTATAGCCACTATACTAAGGACTATTCTTGTGTAACCACAGACGCAAACATTTAATAATTCGGTCAGCATCAGATCTGGTCAGTGGTGACTAGCTGCGTTTTCCACTTTTATTATTTTATAATTAATTTTCTGTAAGGAACAAAGTTTGGTCAAAAATATTTCAAAAAACATGTTCATGAATTTATATATTTTTTCAAATTATGAAAAATGTTAACGAATGCCAAAAAAATTCTAATTGCGGTGAACAATCCATTAATATATGATGATCGCTTTCTGAATACACACATTTTTTTTTTCAATATACGGTGAACATTTTATTTTGATATACGGTGAACTTTTTTATATATGATGAACTAAAAGCGAACTTTTATATATACATTGAACTAAAAGCAAATAGGAAAAAAACAAAAGAAACGAGAAAACCAAATAGAGTAAACAGATAAATAAGAAGAGAACAAAAAATGAACACATTTTGATTTAAAAAAAATCATAAACATGAACAATTTTAGAAAAATGAACAAATTTAGATATTTGAAACTTGTGAATTTATGAAAAAAGAATCATAAAAATGAGATAAATTTTTGAAAAATAGAAAAAATAAAAGCAGAGCAAAACAATGAAGAAAATGATAAATAATAAACAAAAAACATGAAGAAAACAAAACAAAAAACGTATCCTAACTACTTGGGCCGGCTCATCTGCAGTTTGTTCGCTGATGAGGGTGGACTTGCAGCTAGGACAAAAAAAAGTCGGACCCCTAGTGGCAAGTTGAGGGTGGACTCTCAATTGGGAATAAAAAAGGTCGGACCTGAGTTGCGAGGCGAGTTTGGACTTGCAACTGGGACCAAAAACGTTGGGCCCTAATTGCGAGTCAAGGGGTGGAATTGCAACTGAGAAAAGAAAAGGTCGAGCTCCAGTTATGAGTCAATGGTGGAATTGCAACTGGGACAAAAGATTAGGTCCTAGTTGCGAATCGTGGATGGACTCCAAATTGGGACTAAACAAGTTCGGGCCCCAACTGCCACTCGAGTGTGGATGTGAAAACAAAAGAGGTTGAGCCCTAGTTGCGAGTCAAGGGTGGACTTACAACTCAGACACAAAAGGTTGGGCCCCAGTTGCGAGTCGAGGGTGGACTTGCAACTTGGACGAAAAAGGTTGGGCCCTAGTTGCGAATAAAGGGTGGACTTGCAACTCGAACACAAAAAGGTTGGGCTCAGTTGCGAGTCAAGGGTGGACTTGCAACTCGGACAAAAATGGTTGGGCCCTAGTTGCGAGTAAAGGGTGAACTTGTAACTCAGACAAAAAAGGTTGGTCACCAGTTGCGAGTCGAGGGTGGCTTTGCAACTTGGGAAAAAAAGTCTACCCCCATTTGTGTCGAGAGTGAACTTGCAACTAGGACAAAAATGATTCAGGCCCAGTTAAGGAATCGAGGATGGACTTTCAACTAGGACAAAAAAGGCCCGAGCCCCGTCGCGAGTCAAGGGTATACTTGCAATTAGGACCAAAAGTGTCGAGAACCGGTTGCGAGCGAGAGTGCAATTGCAATCGGGAAAAAAGGCCAGGGCCTAGTTGCGACTCGAGGGTGAACTTGGAACTCGGACAAAAAAGGTTGGACCCCAACTGCGAGTTGAGGGTGGACATGCAAATGTCACAAAAAATGTCATGTCCTAGTTACAAGTCGAGGGGGGTATTGCAACTAAAACAAAAAAGTTCGGGCCTCAATTGCGAGTCGAATGTGCACTTGCAACTGGAAAAAAAATCGAACCCAGTTGTGATTCGACGATGGACTTGCAACTAGAAAAAAGGTCGGGTTCCAGTTGCGAGTTGAGGGTGGACTTGCAACTCGGACAAAAAAAGGTCGGGCCCTAGTTGCGAGTCGAGGGCGTACTTCTAACTGGGACAAAAAAGGTCAGGCCTGAGTTGCGAGTCGAGGGTGGCTTTACAACTTGAGAAAAAAGGTCTACCCCCATTTGTGTCGAGAGTGAACTTGCAACTAGGACAAAAATGATAGAGGCCTAGTAAAGAATTGAGGATGAACTTTCAACTGGGACAAAAAAGGCCGGAGCCCTGTCGTGAGTCAAGGGTATACTTGCAATTAGGACCAAAAGTGTCGAGGCCAGGTTGCGAGTCGAGAGTGCAATGGCAACCGGGAAAAAAAAGGCCATGGCCTAGTTGCGACTCGAGGGTGAACTTGGAACTCGGACAAAAAATTTGGACCCCAATTGCGAGTTGAGGGTGGACTTGCAACTGGGACAAAAAATGTTATGTCCTAGTTACAAGTCGAGGGGGGTATTGCAACTAAAACAAAAAAGTTCGGGCCTCAATTGCGAGTCGAAGGTGCACTCGCAACTAGAAAAAAAATCGAACCCAGTTGCGAGTCGACGATGGACTTGCTACTAGAAAAAAAAGGTCGAGTTCCAGTTGCGAGACGAGAGTGGACATGCAACTCGGACAAAGAACGTTGGGCTCCAGTTGCGAGTCGAGGGCGTACTTGCAACTGGGACAAAAAAGGTCAGACCTCAGTTGCGAGTCGAGGGCTGGCAAAAGCTGAGCCGAACAGGCCTAGACAACAAACAAGATATGTAATAAAACAAACAACAACAAACGAGGCGGAAGGTAGAGAGAGCGCTTTCATGAAAATTACAGGAACTAAATTAACCGGTGAATTTTAAAACTTATAAAATTTTAAAAATCATGGATTAAAAAGACCAAATAAATAAATAAAACAAAAAACAAAAGTTTAAGAACCAAAATAAAATAAATAAATAAACAAATTAGGAAAAAACAAACAAGGGAAAACCAAACAACTTTATAGCAAAGTTTTATCTTACAATAATGCACTTAGATGTAAGGCACTATTTCACATCTATAGCAACCCCGTAAAATAAAAAGGTCAAAGAAAATGGAAAACCAAATAGAGACAATAGAGAAAAGAAAGAAAAATAAAAACAACTAGATGATAATTCTTAACAAAAAAACACATTAAATATGTAGAAAATACAAAAAACGCTTAGGGAAAAGAAGAAAAAGAAACGACAGCACGCCCAGCATTCCCTTCCATCTTCTCCCCGTCACACATTTTAGAAAATACAAAATGCAAAAAAAAAAAATGTATCTGGCCATGTGGACATAATGATGCGATCTATCCATCCATCACAACAAAATGCATGCACGATCCATCAGCCCATAAAACACACAAGAAAAAACAAATAAACGGGCTAGCGAACAAACAAACTACAGAAATCCCCCTAAAAAAACTACAGAAATCGACTTGCTGCGGGAAAGGAAAACAGCCCACCCATCTCCGCGTCGTAGAGAAGGGCCGACGGGCGAGACAACAAAGCCTCACGCGGGACAAGCACGAGATCTCCCTTGCACGAATTTTAAAGACAAAAATCCAATGGTAAAAGACTTAGATGTGAGATACTATTTCACATCTAGATGTGAAATAGCAAATCTGTAATTTTATATTAAAATTAGCACAAAGTCAAATCACTTATTTTGGGATGGTGGGAGTATTTCTGAGAATTGAAATTTGTCTCGGTCCTTTTTTTTTCTCATTTGCTATATCTCGGGCCGCCTGAAAGTAGAATTTGGGCCGGTTGATTTTGCAACTGCGAGGGCGAAGCCCCGAGCTCGAGAAGGGGGCGTCAAGGATGGCCACGGTATCGCTGGTTGCCAGGACCTCGTCGGAGGCAGGGAGAAAAGGTCTCACCAAAATAATAGACTCTGCTCTCCTAATAAACTTTTAATATGATGTGACATGCTCTCTGAGCTTTTATGGAGAATGTATGATTTCACACCATCTTCATTGATAGATATGACATTCTTTGTTTTTCTCCCACTCGTTTTTTTCTTTTTGGAAATAAGCAATGTTTCTTTTGTTGCCCACACAACCATAAAAGGAAAAAAAACATTACAAGGTGATTTTTGACCTCAGTCACAAAAACATCCACCCTTATCCGGATGCTAGGCGATAAAATCACAGTTATTTCTGTTCGATAGTAAAATTTTCATGATACCTTCGGCATCTAGTGACAAGTATTGATGAGTCAATTCTGCTTTCAAGTTGACAGACACCTGATCCAACAAGAATGGGGATCTGGTACCCGCCGTACGTGGTGCCATGTTATTTGTGACTGATGGATGCACGTCGTTTGGTGCAGGCATAAGCTCTCGATCTAGATGCAACAACATGCACATTACTGTAATCAGTTAGTGCACGTGCATGATTGGTAGGTAACCTTATTGTTGGGGAATGTAGTAATTTTTTTTAAAAAAATTCCTACACACACAGGATCATGGTGATGCATAGCAACAAGAGAGGAGAGTGTGTCTACGTACCCTCGTAGACTGAATGCGGAAGTGTTAGCACAACGCGGTTGATGTAGTCGTACGTCTTCACGATCCGACCGATCCAAGTAGCGAACGCACGACACCTTCGAGTTCTGCACACGTTCAACTCGATGATGTCCGGCGAGCTCCGATCCAGCAAAGATTCACATGAGAGTTTCGTCAGCACGACGGTGTGGTGACGGTGATGATGATGCTACCGACGCAGCGCTTCGCCTAAGCACCGCTACGATATGATCGAGGTGGATTATGGTGAAGGGGGCACCGCACACGGTTAAGTGATCAATAATCAATTATTGTGTCTATGGGGTGCCCCCTGCCCTCGTATATAAAGGAGCAAGGAGGAGGCGGCGGCCGGCCAGGGAGAGGCGCGCCAAAGGGGAGCCCTACTCCCACTAGGAGTAGGATTCCTCCTTTTCCTAGTAGGAGTAGGAAAGGGGGAAGGAAAGGGAGAGGAGGAGAAGGAAAGAGGGGGCCGGCCCCCCTTGCCCTAAACCAATTCGGTTTGGGCCTTGGGGGGGGGGGGGCGCCCCACACTTCACTTGCTGTCCTCTATTTCCATTACGGCCCATGTAGGCCCATTAAGCCCTCCGGGGGGTTCCAGTAACCCCCGGTACTCCGGTATATGTCCGAAACCTTTCCGGTGTCCGAACATAGTCGTCCAATATATCGATCTTTACGTCTCGACCATTTCGAGACTCCTCGTCATGTCCGTGATCATATCTGGGACTCCGAACTACCTTCGGTACGTCAAAACACAAAAACTCATAATACCGATCGTCACCGAACTTTAAGCGTGCGGACCCTACGGGTTCGAGAATTATGTAGACATGACCAAGACACGTCTCCGGTTAATAACCAATAGCGGAACTTGGATGCTCATATTGGCTCCCACATATTCTACGAAGATCTTTATCGGTCAAACCGCATAACAACATACGTTGTTCCCTTTTTCATCGGTATGTTACTTGCTCGAGATTCGATCGTCGGTATCTCAATGCCTAGTTCAAACTCGTTACCGGCAAGTCTCTTTACTCGTTCCGTAATACATCATCCCGCAACTAACTCATTAGTTACAATGCTTGCAAGGCTTATAGTGATGTGCATTACCGAGTGCGCCCAGAGATACCTCTCCGACAATCGGAGTGACAAATCCTAATCTCGAAATACGCCAACTCAACAAGTACCTTCGGAGACACCTGTAGAGAACCTTTATAATCACCCATTTACGCTGCGACGTTTGGTAGCACACAAAGTGTTCCTCCGGTAAACGGGAGTTGCATAATCTCATAGTCATAGGAACATGTATAAGTCATGAAGAAAGCAATAGCAACATACTAAACGATCAAGTGCTAAGCTAACAGAATGGGTCAAGTCAATCACATCATTCTCCTAATGATGTGATCCCGTTTAATCAAATGACAACTCATGTCTATGGCTAGGAAACATAACCATCTTTGATAAACGAGCTAGTCAAGTAGAGGCATACTAGTGACACTCTGTTTGTCTATGTATTCACACATGTATCATGTTTCCGTTTAATACAATTCTAGCATGAATAATAAACATTTATCATGATATAAGGAAATAAATAATAACTTTATTATTGCCTCTAGGGCATATTTTCTTCAGTCTCCCACTTGCACTAGAGTCAATAATCTAGATTACACAGTAATGATTCTAACACCCATGGAGCCTTGGTGCTGATCATGTTTTGCTCATGGAAGATGCTTAGTCAACGGGTCTGCAACATTCAGATCCGTATGTATCTTGCAAATCTCTATGTCTCCCACCTGGACTTGATCCCAGATGGAGTTGAAGTGTCTCTTGATGTGCTTGGTTCTCTTGTGAAATCTGGATTGTTTGCCAAGGCAATTGCACCAGTATTGTCACAAAAGATTTTCATTGGACCCGATGCACTAGGTATGACACCTAGATCGGATATGAACTCCTTCATCCAGACTCCTTCATTCGCTGCTTCCGAAGCAGCAATGTACTCCACTTCACATGTAGATCCCGCCACGACACTCTGTTTAGAACTGCTCTAACTGACAGCTCCACCATTCAATATAATCACGTATCCGGTTTGCGATTTAGAATCGTCCAGATCAGTGTCAAAGCTTGCATCAACGTAACCATTTATGATGAGCTCTTTGTCACCTCCATAAACGAGAAACATATCCTTAGTCCTTTTCGGGTACTTCAGGATGTTCTTGACCGTTGTCCAGTGATCCACTCCTGGATTACTTTGGTACCTCCCTCCTAAACTAATAGTAAGGCATACATCAGGTCTGGTACACAACATTGCATACATGATAGAGCCTATGGCTGAAGCATAGGGAACATCTTTCATTTTCTCTCTATCTTCTGCAATGGTCGGGCATTGAGTCTTACTCAACTTCACACCTTGTAGCACAGGCAAGAACCCTTTCTTTGCCTGATCCATTTTGAACTTCTTCAAAACTTTGTCAAGGTAAGTGCTTTGTGAAAGTCCAATTAAGCGTCTTGATCTATCTCTATAGATCTTGATGCCCAATATGTAAGCAGCTTCACCGAGGTCTTTCATTGAAAAACTCTTATTCAAGTATCCTTTTATGCTATCCAGAAATTCTATATCATTTCCAATCAACAATATGTCATCCACATATAATATTAGAAATGCTACAGAGCTCCCACTCACTTTCTTGTAAATACAGGCTTCTTCAAAAGTCTGTATAAAACCATATGCTTTGATCACACTATCAAAATGTTTATTCCAACTCCGAGAGGCTTCTACCATTCCATAAATGGATCGCTGGAGCTTGCACACTTTGTTAGCACCTTTCGGATCGATAAAACCTTCAGGTTGCATCATATACAACTCTTCTTCCAGAAATCCATTCAGGAATGCAGTCTTTACATCCATTTGCCAAATTTCATAATCATAAAATGCGGCAATAGCTAACATGATTCGGACGGACTTAAGCATCGCTACGGGTGAGAAGGTCTCATCGTAGTCAACTCCTTGAACTTGTCGAAAACCTTTCGCAACAAGTCGAGCTTTGTAGACAGTAACATTACCATCATCGTCTGTCTTTTTCTTGAAGATCCATTCTTTTTCGATGGGCTTGCCGATCATCGGCCAAGTCAACCAAAGTCCACACTTTGTTCTCATACATGGATCCCATCTCAGATTTCATGGCCTCAAGCCATTTTGCGGAATCTGGGCCCATCATCGCTTCCTCATAGTTCGTAGGTTCGTCATGGTCAAGTAACATGACCTCCAGAACAGGATTACCGTACCACTCTGGTGCGGATCTTGCTCTGGTTGACCTACGAGGTTCGGTAGTAACTTGATCTGAAGTTTCATGATCATCATCATTAGCTTCCTCACTAATTGGTGTAGGTGTCACAGGAACCGCTTTCTGTGATGAACTACTTTCCAATAAGAGAGCAGGTATGGTTACCTCATCAAGTTCTACTTTCTTCCCACTCACTTCTTTCGAGAGAAACTCCTTCTCTAGAAAGGATTCATTCTTAGCAATGAATGTCTTGCCTTCGGATCTGTGATAGAAGTTGTACCCAACAGTTTCCTTTGGGTATCCTATGAAGACACATTTCTCCGATTTGGGTTCGAGCTTATCAGGTTGATGCTTTTTCACATAAGCATCGCAACCCCAAACTTTAAGAAATGACAACTTTGGTTTCTTGCCAAACCATAGTTCATAAGGCGTCGTCTCAATGGATTTTGATGGTGCCCTATTTAACGTGAATGCTCCCGTCTCTAAAGCATAACACCAAAACGATAGCGGTAGATCAGTAAGAGACATCATAGATCGCACCATATCTAGTAAAGTACGATTACGACGTTCGGACACACCATTACGCAGTGGAGTTCCAGGTGGCGTGAGTTGCGAAACTATTCCGCATTGTTTCAAATGTAGACCAAACTCGTAACTCAAATATTCTCCTCCACGATTAGATCGTAGAAACTTTATTTTCTTGTTACGATGATTTTCCACTTCACTCTGAAATTCTTTGAACTTTTCAAATGTTTCATACTTATGTTTCATTAATTAGATATACCCATATCTGCTTAAATCATCTGTGAAGGTGAGAAAATAACGATACCTGCCGCGAGCCTCAATATTCATTGGACCACATACATCAATATGTATGATTTCCAACAAGTCTGTTGCTCGCTCCATTGTTCCGGAGAACGGCGTTTTAGTCATCTTGCCCATGAGGCATGGTTCGCAAGTACCAAGTGATTCATAATCAAGTGATTCCAAAAGTCCATCAATATGGAGTTCCTTCATGCGCTTTGCACCAATATGACCTAAACGGCAGTGCCACAAATAAGTTGCACTATCATTATCAACTCTACATATTTTGGCTTCAACATTATGAATATGCGTGTCACTACTATCGAGATTTAACACAAATAGACCACTCTTCAAGGGTGCATGACCATAAAAAATATTACTCATATAAATAGAACAACCATTATTCTCAGATTTAAATGAATAACCGTCTCGCATCAAACAAGATCCAGATATAATGTTTATGCTCAACGCTGGCACCAAATACAATTATTCAGGTCTAAAACTAATCCTGAAGGTAGATGTAGAGGTAGCGCGCCGACGGCGATCACATCGACTTTGGAACCATTTCCCACGCGCATCGTCACCTCGTCCTTAGCCAGTCTTCGCTTAATCCGTAGTCCCTGTTTCGAGTTGCAAATATTAGCAACAGAACCAGTATCAAATACCCAAGTGCTACTGCGAGCTTTGGTAAGGTACACATCAATAACATGTATATCACATATAACTTTGTTCACCTTGCCATCCTTCTTACCCGCCAAATACTTGGGACAGTTCCGCTTCCAGTGACCAGTCTGTTTGTAGTAGAAGCACTCAGTCTCAGGCTTAGGTCCAGACTTGGGTTTCTTCTCCTGAGAAGCAACTTGTTTGCCGTTCTTCTTGAAGTTCCCCTTCTTCTTCCCTTTACCCATTTTCTTGAAACTGGTGGTTTTGTTGACCATCAGCACTTGATGCTCCTTCTTGATTTCTACCTCCGCTGCTTTTAGCATTGCGAAGAGCTCAGGAATTTTTTTATTCATCCCTTGCATATTATAGTTCATCACGAAGCTCTTGTAGCTTGGTGGCAGTGATTGAAGAACTCTGTCAATGACGCTATCAACAGGAAGATTAACTCCCAGTTGAGTCAAGTGATTATGATACCCGGACATTTTGAGTATATGTTCACTGACAGAACTATTCTCCTCCATCTTGCAGTTATAGAACTTATTGGAGACTTCATATCTCTCAATCCGGGCATTTTCTTGTAATATTAACTTCAACTCCTGGAACATCTCATATGCTCCATGACGTTCAAAACGTCGTTGAAGTCCCAGTTCTAAGCCGTAAAGCATGGCACACTGAACTATCGAGTAGTCATCAACTTTACTCTGCCAGACGTTCTTAACGTCATCAGCAACATCTGCAGCAGGCCTGGAACCCAGCGGTGCTTCCAGGACGTAATTCTTCTGTGCAGCAATGAGGATAATCCTCAAGTTACGGACCTAGTCCGTGTAATTGCTACCATCATCTTTCAACTTTTCTTTCTCAAGGAACACATTAAAATTCAATGGAACAACAACACGGGCCATCTATCTACAATTACATAGACAAGAAAAATACTATCAGGTACTAAGTTCATGATAAATTTAAGTTCAATTAATCATATTACTTAAGAACTCCCACTTATATAGACATCTCTCTAATCATCTAAGTGATCACGTGATCCATATCAACTGAACCATAACCGATCATCACGTGAAATGGAGTAGTTTTCAATGGTGAACATCACTATGTTGATCATATCTACTATATGATTCACGCTCGACCTTTCTGTCTCAGTGTTCCGAGGCCATATCTGCATATGCTAGGCTCGTCAAGTTTAACCCGAGTATTCTGCGTGTGTAAAACTGTCTTACACCCGTTGTAGATGAACGTTGAGCTTATCACACCCGATCATCACGTGGTGTCTCGGCATGACAAACTTTGGCAACAGTGCATACTCAGTGAGAACACTTTTACCTTGAAATTTAGTGAGAGATCATCTTATAATGCTACCGTCAAACAAAGCAGAATAAGATGCATAAGGATAAACATCACATGCAATCAATATAAGTGATATGATATGGCCATCATCATCTTGTGCCTTTGTCTCCATCTCCAAAGCACCATCATGATCACCATCGTCACCGGCGCGACACCTTGATCTCCATCATAGCATCATTGTCGTCTCGCCAACTATTGCTTCTACGACTATCGCTACCACTTAGTGATAAAGTAAAGCAATTACAGGGTGGTTGCATTGCATACAATAAAGCGACAACCATATGGCTCCTGCCAGTTGCCGATAACTCCGTTACAAAACATGATCATCTCATACAATAAATATAGCATCATGTCCTGACCATATCACATCACAACATGCCCTGCAAAAACAAGTTAGACGTCCTCTACTCTGTTGTTGCAAGTTTTACGTGGATGCTACGGGCTGAGCAAGAACCGTTCTTACCTATGCATCAAAACCACAACGATAGTTCGTCAAGTTAGTGCTGTTTTAACCTTCGCAAGGACCGGACGTAGCCACACTCGGTTCAACTAAAGTTGGAGAAACAGACACCCGCCAGCCACCTGTGTGCAAAGCACGCCGGTAGAACCAGTCTCGCGTAAGCGTACGCGTAATGTCGGTCCGGGCCGCTTCATACAACAATACCGCCGAACCAAAGTATGACATGCTGGTAAGCAGTATGACTTGTATCGCCCACAACTCACTTGTGTTCTACTTGTGCATATAACATCTACGCAATAACCTAGCTCGGATGCCACTGTTGGGGAACGTAGTAATTTCAAAAAAAAAATCCTACGCACACACATGATCATGGTGATGCATAGCAACGAGAGGGGAGAGTGTGTCTACGTACCCTCGTAGACAGAACGCGGAAGCGTTAGCACAATGCGGTTGATGTAGTCGTACGTCTTCACGATCCGACCGATCCAAGTACCGAACGCACGGCACCTCCGAGTTCTGCACACGTTCAACTCGATGATGTCCTGCGAGCTCCGATCCAGCAAAGCTTCACATGAGAGTTTCGTCAGCACAACAGCGTGGTGACGGTGATGATGATGCTACCGACGCAGGGCTTCGCCTAAGCACCGCTACGATATGATCGAGGTGGATTATATTGGAGGGGGGCACCGCACATGGCTAAGAGATCAATGATCAATTGTTGTGTCTATGGGGTGCCTCCTGCCCTCGTATATAAAGGAGCAAGGGGGAGGAGGCGGCCGGCCAGGAAGAGGCGCGCCAAGGGGGAGTCCTACTCCCACTAGGAGTAGGACTCCTCCTTTTCCTAGTAGGAGTAGGAAAGGGGGAAGGAAAGGGAGAGGAGGAGAAGGAAAGAGGGGGCCGGCCCCCCTTGCCCTAAACCAATTCGGTTTGGGCCTTGGGGGGGCACGCCCCACACTCCCCTTGCTTCCCTCTATTTCCACTAAGGCCCATGTAGGCCCATTGAGCCCCCGGGGGATTCCAGTAACCCCAGGTACTCCGGTATATGTCTGAAACCTTCCAGAACCTTTTCGGTGTCTGAACATAGTCGTCCAATATATCGATCTTTACATCTCGACCATTTCGAGACTCCTCGTCATGTCTGTGATCATATCCGGGACTCAGAACTACCTTCGGTACATCAAAACACAAAAACTCATAATACCGACCGTCACCGAACTTTAAGCATGCGGACCCTACGGGTTCGAGAACTATGTAGACATGACCGAGACACGTCTCTGGTCAATAACCAATAGCGGAACCTGGATGCTCATATTGGCTCCCACATATTCTATGAAGATCTTTATCGGTCAAACCGCATAACAACATATGTTGTTCCCTTTGTCATCGGTATGTTACTTGCTCGAGATTCGATCATCGGTATCTCAATACCTAGTTCAATCTCGTTACCGGCAAGTCTGTTTACTCGTTCCGTAATACATCATCCCGCAACTAACTCATTAGTTACAATGCTTGCAAGGCTTATAGTGATGTGCATTACCGAGTGGGCCCAGAGATACCTCTCTGACAATTGGAGTGACAAATCCTAATCCCGAAACACGCCAACTCAACAAGTACCTTCGGAGGCACCTGTAGAGAACCTTTATAATCACCCATTCACGTTGTGATGTTTGGTAGCACACAAAGTGTTCCTCCGGTAAACAGGAGTTGCATAATCTCATAGTCATAGGAACATTTATAAGTCATGAAGAAAGCAATAGCAACATACTAAACGATCAAGTGCTAAGCTAACGGAATGGGTCAAGTCAATCACATCATTCTCCTAATGATGTGACCTCGTTTAGTCAAATGACAACTCATGTCTATGGCTAGGACACATAATCATCTTTGATAAACGAGCTAGTCAAGTAGAGGCATACTAGTGACACTCTGTTTGTCTATGTATTCACACATGTATCATGTTTCCGTTTAATACAATTCTAGCATGAATAATAAACATTTATCATGATATAAGGAAATAAATAATAACTTTATTATTGCCTCTAGGGCATATTTCCTTCACTTACAACAACGGATGGGCGACACTAGGAAGATGGAAGCCATGCAAGTTTCATAGGGCACATATCATTAATTTGAGTAGTAGAGTTGCATGCCTTACGGAGGTCGGCTAGTTTTGATTAACTTGGTTTTGACGAGTTTGCCGATGTTCCTCTTATCTTTTTTTGAAGTAACGGTAGGGGTGCGGAAAAGACTAGACTTCTAAAAATCCCGATTCTTCTGACAAAGTGATGAGGCCAAGAAGAAATATATATTGGCTAGATGAGATAGCATGTGTAGACCAAAAGACCAGGGTGGGTTAGGGATTGAAAATTTAGAGGTAAAGAATAGATGTCTGCTTAGCAAATGCCTATACAGACTATCTATTGAGACCAAGGGCATGTGGGTACAAATCTTGCGGAATGAATACCAACACTCTAAGACTTTGGCCCAGGTTAATGCAAGCCCAACGAACTCACCATTTTGGAAGGGGTTAATGATTACAAAAGTAACTTTCTTCCAACGGGTGAAGTTCCTAATTGGTAATGATACCACTACTAGATTCTGGGAGGATTCCTGGCTAGGGGAGACGACCTTAGCTTTGCAATACCCTTCCTTTATATAATATTGTGCAACATAAGGAGGATTATGTCACCATAGTATTAAACTCAGTACCACTTAATATCTAATTTTAGGAGATCCCTTGTAGGGGAATGTTGGAATGCTTGGCTGCACTTGGTCCGTAGGTTGATGGATGTTCAACTTTCAGACCAGGAAGATACAATTAGCTGGAAGTTAACCACGAATGGAATTTTCTCTGTGAAATCCATGTATTTGAACTTGATTGATCCCGGGCCATTGTCCAGGTCTTTGCACATATGGAAGATTAAAATTCCACTTCACATCAAAATCTTTATGAGATTCATCCATAAAGGAGTCATTTTGACCAAAGATAATTTGATGAAAAGGAATTGTGTTGGTAACTCTAGGTGTTGTTGTTTTTTTGATCAAAATGAATCGATTAAACACCTCTTTCTCGAGTGTCCACTTGCAAAATTGTTATGTCGATTAATTCATATCGCTTTTAATGTTCATCCACCAATGAGCATAAGCACATTATTTGGGACGTGACTTAATGGAGTGGACATACACATAGCTAAACATATCCGGATAGGGATATGTGCACTATTCTGGGCTATATGGAACACTAAAAATGATATGATTTTTAATGGGACAAAATTCACTATTTTTTGCAGGTTATCTACAGAGGTATAACTTGGATCGTATGTGATCGTTACTCACTCATGCAGACTACGGAGAGCTTTTGGCTATTGGGTGCAACCGCTGGGAGATCGTAGCACTGGCTATCTTCAGCCGATTTGGATTGCGAGCTAATAATAGGCTAGGTGTGTAGGCATCGTAGGCTGTTCTTTATTGCCCGATGTGGCGCGTTATCGCCGGATGTGGCTCTTTACAGATTTATTTTTTCAATTTTTTCTCAGTTCATGAGTTTTCTTGGAACTTAAGACCTTGATGCACTTTTTAATAATATGGCTGCATGCATCGACTGATGCACAGGCCGGAAGTCAACCTCCTTTCTAAAAAAAACTAGGGTTGCATGCCTGTTGTACAACCTCCTCCCCCTTATCAAACCAACAACATTGCATACAAGGAATTTTTGCAAGCGACTCTGCATTTTGAAAGAACTTTTCTGCAAGAGAATCTACATTTTGCAAGAAAAATTGGTAAGACTTTTTTTGCAAGAAAAAACATATTATCATGCCTAAAAATGAATGCAATTTAATGCATGTCCCCTATTGTGTGCAGCAGTCTTGCTTCTCACAAAAAGTTGATGCGTCAGGAGCAGGTATATGACTAACTGAGTTTAGCGGGCAACCGTCTAATGATGCAATGTGTGGACGACGCATGTTCGTGTGGCGTAGTATCACGGTGCCTACCAACTACTTGTTGGGGAACGTAGTACTTCAAAAAAATTACCTACGATCACGCAAGATCTATCTAGAAGATGCATAACAACGAGAGGAGGGAGTATGTCCACATACCCTCATAGACCGAAAGAGGAAGCGTTTAGTAACGCGGTTGATGTAGTCAAACGTCTTCGCGATCCAACCGATCCAAGCACCGAACGGACGACACCTTCGTGTTCAGCACACGTTCAGCTCAATGACGTTCCTCGAGCTCTTGATCCAGTTGAGGCCGAGGGAGAGTTCCGTCAGCACGACGGCGTGGCGACGGTGATGATGAAGTTACCGGCGCAGGGCTTTGCCTAAGCACTACGACGATATGACCGAGGTGTGTAACTGTGGAGGGGGGCACCGCACATATGGCTAGGAACAATTGATGTGTGTTCTAGGGGTGCCTACCCACGTATATAAAGGAGGGAGAGGGAGGGAGGCAGCCTAGGGTGTGCCCAAGTGAAAGGATCGATACGGTCGACTAGAGGGGGGGTGGGGGTGAATAGGAGACTACAAATTTTAATCTTTCTTGTAGATTTTAAGGCTTAGCGGATAAAAGAGTTCACTAGATATGCAACTAGGTGAATGCAACCTATATGACAAGCAAGCTCCAAGAAGAAAAGCTAGGAAACAAACTACTTAGCAAGCCAACAAGCATACAACAATAAAGAAAGGTGCGGGAAAGGATTAACCACAAGTGAGACGAGGACGCGGATTTTAACCCAAAGTTCACTCTTCCTTGGGGAAGAGCTAATCTTTGTTTGGAGCGGTGCCGGAGCCAAAGCTTGCGGAATGCCACCAAAGGCTCACCGTATTCTCCTTCGGGTCACCCCCAACGGATGAGCCTCGAACCACTCAGGGTTGGTCTTGAAGGCGACCACCACACCTTTACAAACTTCTCCGGAGCACACCACAAGCAAGGAAGCTTCCGGAGGAACCTCTAACCGCCTAGGAGCCCAAGCTCCAAGAGTAACAAGTCAATGGGGAAGAAATGTTGCGGGGAATGCGATTTGGTTTGTCAAGTTGTAGATCGGGTCTTGCTCTCCCAATCCCCAAAGTTTCAACAAGTTTGGGTGGAGGGATTGAGAGTATTGAGCAAAATGGGGTGTAGCAATGATGGAGCTCAACAAGACATTAGGGTTAAGGGTTGGAGGTGGAAGAAGGGCCTTTTTATAGTGTTCATGGACTGGTGGGGATTTCTGCCAGTTGGACCCCGTGCGCATGGGCTAAGTCAGCCCCGTGCGCACGGGGTATCCAGAGACAATCGCACCACCCCATGCGCACGGGGGTCAAAAGACCCCGTGCGCATGGGGTACCCAGTAACTTATTGTTGCAACTTTCTGAGTACCACAACACACACACTAGGTTCATTTGAGGTGGTCGGAGTGGGAAGGGTAAGAGAGTAAGGCTCGGCAAAGGAATTTCCACACGACATTTATCCACACAAACCCCTCTTAATAGTGCGGT
Source organism: Triticum urartu (assembly GCF_003073215.2). Lineage (NCBI taxonomy): Eukaryota > Viridiplantae > Streptophyta > Magnoliopsida > Poales > Poaceae > Triticum > Triticum urartu. The sequence continues at coordinate 53,307,614 of NC_053025.1, read as the reverse complement.
CTTTCCTACGACTCGAAGCAAACCAAAACTAAAACTTTGAAGCGTCGAAAGACCATGCCTTTGTCCTTTTTGAAATGGGGGGGGGTCGCACATCTCCATCGTGGGCACTTAGAACCAATAACCTGATATAAACTTTAGAAACCGATATTAGTTCAACTAACCACTTTGTCATCACACCAAAATATAGCTTAAGTGCCATTAGCACTTTCAATCCCCCCCTTTTTGCTGCATTGATGACAACGTGGTTAGAGCATGGCAAAGAGGATAAACAGATAGAAAGCCATGAAACAAATAATGATCATGATAGCTCCCCCTATATGTGTGCCCGAAAACAAGAATGCATCTAGTACACCCGTAGGAGGTTCGACCAAGATCATTATTGATAAGTCATGAGATTCATCAAAATAAACCTATAACGGTGCCTGGATCTCATGACACAGTGTGGTGAGCAAATAATGTGAGACCCAATAAGCATAAGAGGATAATTGCAAGGTTCAATAATAAAGCTAGAGTCTCACAACCACACAGACGGAAAGGAAATAAGAGTATCTCAAGCCAACTAAAACCAACCAACAGCGAGAAACACGAGGCTTGAGATCTCAACATACCCACGAACGCACCACACACCCACACACACCCCTTCCCCCCTTTGTCATCAAGACAACAAAAAGGAGACAAATGGCGACACGAGACCCACTAGACAAGAGGAGGAGCACTCGAGGCATCATCATCATCATTAAAACGCCACCCGGCCATTGGGAAAGACCGAGCAGTGGCCTCACTGTCGACGTCCTCTGAACCTGGACCGACCTCCTCACCAGCAGCAGCCCTTGCTGCCTTCTGCTCACGCCGAACAAGCTTCTCCTTGTTGATTTCCTTGATCTGACGACGTTGAATCGACTGACACATCTTGAACATGTTGCTCAAGGTCTTGAACAGCGACTTCTTCTCTCCCTTGGCAAAGATGGCCTCAGAGCCAACAGACTTGGCCTTACCACGAGGGATCCGTGCAGTAGAGGACATGCCTGGAGTGTAAGTAGCAAGATCCTCAGGCCTAGGGTTGCGCCCCTTCTTGATGGGCACATAGGGAGCAGGAGCAGCTGGGGTCCAGTTGGAGTTGCGCTTGGGAACAACAGTCTTGAAGCTAGCAATGTACTTTGCTGGACAGATGGTCTCAATCAACGCCTGTATGAATGGAGCATAGATCAAAGACTTGTTCTCTTGTACACACTGACGCAACTCGTAGTACATGAAATCCAGAACATCCACTTTCTTCTTCTAATGAAGATACACAAAGACATCAAGCATGGAGCTCCGAATGTTATGGGAATCCCCAGCCTTTGGAGTGAGGGTATACCGCAGGATATGGCGCATGGTGTCATAGAGGGGCAAGAGGTCTTTGATTGACCCAGTGACAAACGACTTCTCTTGTTTGTAAGCAAAGGCAATCTTATCCTTAGTGCGCTGCCCACTTTCCCGAACAATGCCAAACTCATCAGAAACAGTCTCTTCATCCATGAATGGGTAGGGAATGATCTCGGAGAACTTTGCCATAGGAGCTGAGCACTAATGCGTTCCGGACATCCATGTGAGGGTGCGAGCAGAATCATTGGAGAAGTACAGAGTGGCAAAGAACTGCATCACTAGATCTTCATTGTAGGGGTGGTTGAAGGTGACAAACGGAATCAGACCCAGTCGTCCAAGAGCGGAGTACACACCAGGATACAGATGATCATTGTCGCGCAAACTCTCAGTGTTGGCTTGCTTGTGAGGAGCAAACTTCTTTGACTTGGTCATAAGAAGCTCATGATAGATTCTTTGCTGAAACCCATTCTTGAAATGGGGATCCTTTCCCATACTCGTGGCCTTAACATACGGATGGTTCTGTCTCTCAGCCCAGATCTCTGGTTTGGTCACTTGACAAGAGGCATATTCCGGAGGTCACGCCTGCCCAGAGTGGCTTCCTCCGGACTAGACTCCTCTTCCTCTTCTTCATCTTCCTCACCATGATCATTTTCTTCATCTTCCTCACCACGATCATCTTCTTCTTCTATCTCATCATCTTGTGAGTCATATTCTTCCTCAGATTCATCGGAAGCCTCAACAACGGGCCGCTTTGAGGCTGCACGGCAAGCACGGCCCTGACCTGTCCCAGACCCCTGACCCATGCCTTCAGACGGCTGACGACGAGCAATGGTGCAGTCCTTTGATCCTCCTTTTGCACACTTGCGATGAAGCTCAGACCTCTTGTCAGCGGAGTCTGAAACACACACAAAAACCCAACAACACAAAGCACGAGGCACAAATGAGTACAAGTGCGAGATAAATGGCAAGGAGATAGACAAAAATCTAGGCAAAAGTTCCTGGATAGCCCGTGCGCACGGGGGTTTAGACCCCGTGGGCACGGGGGTCCCCTGCGCACGGTACAGGACCGTGGGCACGGGGCCCCGTGCGCACGGGGGTCAAACACCCCGTGGACACGGGGGTCTCCCAGCGGCAGCCACTACCAGAAAGAACTCCGGGAGTGGGTGCCGCAGAGGGACCAAAGGATCTAAGCACTAGACTTCTATCTACAAACTAGTTGAGGCCAAACGAATCTAGGGAGCAAAGAAACCCTAAAGCTAGAACAAAAGAAAGGAACTCAAGGAGATGGAACAAGGGGACAAGACCAACCGGAGGAGGACCCCATCAGGATCCAGATCCATGGAGGAAGAACTCCGACAAAGCCCGGAGGAGCTCCGGCGAGTGGAGGCGACGGCGGCGGCGCTGGAGGCTTCCTGGGCAGTGGAGGGGGCGAATGGGTGGGAATGAACCCGAGCCCCCCCCCACGCCCCACCTCTTCAGGACCAGAAACCACAGACCCCGTGCGCACGGGCTAAGTGAGCCCCGTGCGCACGGGGATCCCGTGCGCAGAGTACAGAGCCCGTGGGCACGGGGTCCCCGTGTGCACGGTACAGGCCCGTGCGCACGGGGTATTCAGGAACTTTGACATGAGTGGATTTTTAAATACAGGGTTGAGTGTATACTCTTACCCCTACTTCACAAAGCACTCAGTCTACATTTCTGAATACACCACGAGGAAAGTCCTATCACTATGGAAAGGGTATATGTGGAGCACTTGTACCAAAAGAGAAGCGAGGAGAACCAACCAAAAAAGAAAAGAAACACCACACCACACACGCGAAACAAACACGGACACAACCCTCAAGCGAGGGTGGTGGCCGAGGCCACCATGTTTGAGTTTACTTGGTATGGCACCGCGAAGATATGAACCTTGGGCCCAAGACCAATACTCATCTTTGAAGCACAAGTACCACCTAAAGTGGCTTATGTGAAAGATTGTGTTTGTTTTATGCACTTCTAGGATAAGATAGCTCATGAGTTGAGCTAGCTCCCCCTAGACATGTGCCTACATCTAAGCAAGATAGTACATGAGTATGTGTGTGAGAGCAAGAGTTTCATTCGAAGTTACTAATATCCACGATATTTAGCTCATGCCTTAACTCGCGGAATCTTGCTTCGTCAAGGGGCTTGGTGAAGATGTCTGCTAGTTGATTCTCGGTGTTGACATGGAGTAACTCAATGTTTCCCTTGGCCACATGATCTCTAATGAAATGATGACGAATCTCAATATGCTTAGTCTTGCTATGTTGAACCGGATTCTCGGCGATCTTGATGGCACTTTCATTGTCACACCAAAGAGGCACTTTGTCACATTTGACACCGTAATCCATCAAAGTTTGCCTCATCCATAATAATTGGGCACAACAACTTCCGGCAGAAATATACTCGGCTTCGGCTGTGGAGAGAGATATACAATTTTGCTTCTTTGAAGACCAACTTACCAACGATCTCCCTAGGAATTGACATGAGCCGGATGTGGACTTGCGATCAACCTTGTCTCCGGCCCAATCCGAATCCGAGTAACCCATTAAATCAAATGATGATCCCTTGGGATACCAAAGGCCCAAGTTTGGGGTATGAACCAAATATCGAAGGATCCTTTTCACTGCCGAATAGTGGCTCTCCTTAGGAGCGGATTGAAATCTTGCACACATACACACACTCAACATAATATCTGGCCTAGATTCACAAAGGTAAAGCAAGGAACCGATCATAGAGCGATATACCTTTTGATCCACTTCTTTACCATTTGGATCAAGATGAAGTTGACCATTTGTGGCCATGGGTGTCTTCATTGGCTTGACATCTTGCATTTTGAATCTCTTGAGCATGTCTTGGATATAACGAGATTGATTGATGAAGGTTCCGCCTCTCAATTGCTTCACTTGAAAACCGAGAAAGAACTTCAACTCTCCCATCATGCTCATCACAAATTCCTTAGTCATAAGATTCTCAAACTCGTTAATAGCATGGTTAGTTGACCCAAAGATAATATCATCAACATATATTTGGCAGACAAACAACTCTCCTTTTACCCTCTTCGTAAAGAGAGTGGAATCTATTACCCCAATTTGGAACCCCTTCTCGCTTAGGAACGCCGTAAGGTGATCATACCAAGCACGAGGTGCTTGTTTGAGTCCATAGAGTGCCTTATGGAGTTCATAAACGTGAAAGGGATGATCGGGGTCTTCAAAACCGGGAGGTTGCTTGACATACACCAACTCATTAAGAGGGCCATTAAGAAATGCACTCTTAACATCCATTTGATATAATTTGAAATCATGATGAGAGGCATAAGCAAGCAAGATGCGAATGGATTCGAGACGGGCAACGGGGGAAAAAGTTTCACCAAAGTCCAAACCTTCAACTTGGGTGAAACCTTGTGCCGCTAACCTTGCCTTGTTCCTTATTACTTGTCCATATTCATCTTGTTTGTTCTTGAAAATCCACTTTGTTCCAATGACATTATGAAATTCCTTGGGTCTTTCTACAAGGGTCCACACTTTGTTGCGTGTGAAGTTGTTGAGTTCTTCATGCATGGCATCTATCCAATCCGGACCGTCAAGGGCATCTTCCACCTTAAGGGGTTCAACACAAGAGACAAACGAGTGATGTTGAAAAAAGTTTGCCAAATGTCTACGAGTAGTTACCCCCCTTTTTGATGCTTCCATAGATGTTCTCGGTGAGGTGTTGAAGATGTTTTAGCTTGGCGGCCACTTTTTGCTCTTTGCGGTCAAGCTCTTCTTCACTTGGTTTTGGACTTGATGAAGAAGCTTGCCCTTGAGATTGCTTTAGCCTTGGAGACACTCTTCTCTTTGCAACCACAGGTTCTTGCTCAGTAGGAAGTGATGACGATGAAGACACTTGTGGTTGGGGTTGATCTAGATCTTGATCATGACTTTGAGCTTGATCTTGAGCCTCAACGATTGGTTCTTCATTATTCTAAAGAGTTTGCTCTTGATCTTGCTCAGGAATATGAGGGTCTTGATCTTGTTCTTGGATAGGTTCATTACTTCCCAAGGCATCTTGTACAAGTGGTGTCGGTGATGACTTCCCTTGTGGAAAATCCTCAAGAGGGGCTCTCACTCCTTCTTCTTCTACTTGGACATGGGGTGTTTCTTGTGGGAGAATGTGGCCTATCCCCATTGTCCTTATAGCTTGTGAAGGAGCCTCATCACCTACAACACTAGGAACAATTTGCTCCATGCGGGATCCGTTATCTTCATCAAACTCCACATTTACTGTTTCCTCAATGCATCCGGTGGATTTATTGAGAACTCGGTAAGCATGAGAGTTTGATGCATATCCAACAAATATGCCCTCATAAGTTCTAGACTCAAATTTAGCTAACCGGGATTTTTTGTTTAAAATGAAACACTTACAACCGAATACCCGAAAGTATTTGATGTTGGGCTTTCTCCCAATTAGGAGATCATAAGGGGTCTTGTTCTTGAGCTTGCGAAGATAAAGCCGATTTGAAGCATGGCATGCGGTGTTGATGGCTTCTGCCCAAAGCTTGTATGGTGATTTGTACTCATCAAGCATGGTCCTAGCCATCTCAATAAGAGTCCAATTCTTCCTCTCCGCAACACCATTTTGTTGGGGAGTATATGGTGCGGCATATTGGTGCTTTATCCCCTCTTCACTCAAGAATTCATCCATTGTATAGTTTTTGAACTCGGTGCCATTGTCACTTCGGATTGCCTTGATCTCACAGTTATGTTGACGTTGAGCTTCTTTGGCAAAGTTGATGAAGGTTTCTTGAGTTTCATCTTTAGTCTTGAGAAAGAACACCCAAGTATATCTTGTGAAGTCATCAACAATGACAAGGCAATATCTCCTTCCTCCCAAACTATCATATGTTGGAGGCCCAAATAGATCCAAATGGATAGGCTCGAGGGGCCTCAAGGTGGTGATGATAGTCTTCACTTTATGAACTTTTTCATGAAGCTTTCCGGCAATGCAAGCACTACGAGGACGATCTTTGGCAAAAGACACATTGGTTAGTCCAAGAATGTGCTGCCCCTTTAAGAGAGCTTGTAAATTTCTCATGCCCACGTGGGCTAGCCTATGGTGCCATAGCCACCCCACGTCGGCCTTGGCCATTAGGCATGTTGCAAGATGAGTTTTCTCTTTCGAGAAATCAACCACGTAAAGGTTGTCTTCAACATGCCCAACAAAGACCACTTTGGGATTGCTCCTCTTAAAGACAGTCACATGGAATTCACCAAAATGTGAATCATATCCGGCACGAGCCAATTGAATAGTTGAAAGTAAATTGTAGTGAAGGGATTGGACAAGCATGACATTTGCAAGAGATGAATCATTAGAGATTACCACCTTGCCCAAACCCAATACCTTTCCCTTGCTATTGTCACCGAAGGAGATGTTCGAAGAGGCCTTGAGTGAATCAACAAACTCCACAAGCATCTCCCTTTCTCCGGTCATATGATTGGTGCATCCACTGTCGATCACCCATTGAGTTCCACCGGAGACATAGTCCTACAATAATCAAGCTTTGGTTATAGGTACCCATTTTGCAATGGGTCCTGGTGAGTTAGCAACAAGGGTCTTGGGAACCCAAATAGTCCAAGCATAATCATCATAGTTAGTTCCAACAAATTTTGCAAAGGTATAGCCATCATCTCCTCTCATGAGAACATATGATGGATTGTTCTTGCCGGAAAAATTCTTGGGAATGGCCTTGTCCCTAATGACCTTACCATTCCCAACACCCTTCATTTCCTTCTCCTTCTCCTTGTGCCCTTCTTGCACAAACACTACCTTTTGGGGAGGGGAAGGAGTCGGACCGATCTTCTTGTTGTTGTTCTTCTTCTTGTTCTTACCACTCTTAGATGCGGGATTAAACCCAACTCCCTCCTTGGCAACATGCTCCTTTTGGTTGCTCAAGAGATCGTTTAGGTTTTTCTCCCCTTGGATGCATGATACAAGCCCTTTCTCAATTTGAGCTTTCAACTTCTTATTTTCCTCTTGAAGGGAGGTGCAATCATGAGCAAAGTTAGCCGTACAAGCATCATCATTTAAATCAATATGAGGTACGGAAGTGAGAGCCTTAATGGTTGTAACTTTTAATTGAGCATAAGACTCGGCGAGAGCAACGAGGTCACCTTTGACAACCTTGGAACTAATCACAAGGAACTCATGCTCCTCAAAAAGTCTTGTATGGTCAACTAGAAGTTTTTCAACTCTAACGTTAAGAGCATCTTTATTCTCAAGAGCAAGTTGCAAAGCATCGTTGGTTTTAACAAAGTCAATTTGATGAGCAGATAAGGCTTCCTCAAGTGATGCTCTCATGACACTCTCTTCATTAAGTTCGTGCTCGAGGAGATCAACTCTCTCTTTTTCCTCTATAAGGAGGTTCTCAACGTTCTCAATAAAGTCATCGCGTTCGGCGAGTGACTTAAGGAGATCACCAAAACGAGCATGAGCTTCACCATGAAGAGTTTTCATGAAAGCCATTAAGGATTCCTCATCATTATACACACCCTCCTCACACTCATCCTCCACTATCTCACATGAGACATTGGGAGTGTAGTTGTCGGGTCTCTTGGGTTTGGACTTTGTTTTTACCTCTTTGGCCATGAGGCATCGATGAGTGAATGGCTTGTCCTCGTTTGGAGAGTCGAAGAGGCCGGCGGTGGAGGAGGAGGTAGTGGCATGCATGGCGAAGGCGGCCATGCCCACTTGATCATCATCACTGTCATCTTCATCTCCAGACATGTATTCTTCATGAACAAGAGCCTTGTCATCCTTCCTCTTTGCAAACTTGGTGAACTTCTTCTTCTTAAGCACAAGCTTCTCGGACTTGTCTTCACGTCTCTCATATGGACAATCATGAACAAAGTGTCTTGGGCTATCACAATTGTAGCATTTCCTTCGTCCAAAACATCTTCCTTGAAGATTTCTTCCTTTGTTTGCCATGGTCCCGGAGTACTTCTTGACTAAGAGAGCCAAGTCTTCTGCAAAATCATTTGCCGGGCACGAGGTATCATTATCCTCCTCACATATCTCTTCACTCACTTCTTCCTCCCTTGAGGATTGGCTCATCACTTTCTTGGCCTTCAAGGCAATATTGGAGTTCTTGGTTGCTTGAGCTATAGCAAATGTTTTCTTGGACTTGGTTTCCAAAAGAACATGGGTAGAGAAGGTGGAAACAACTTGAGCCGAAGTCAACTTGTGATAGTCCGGACATTGATGAACCATCATGACCATGGTATGTTCTGTGAGAACCATAGCATCTATGAACTTGTCCTTGATGAATTCATCATTTCCCCAAGTGCACCCAAAGGTTCTCAAGTTGAGCACAAGGGACTTCAACCTTCGGTAAACCTCTTCTGCAGACTCACCCTCATTCCTCACAAAGAGATTGACTTCTTGTTTGAGCAAGGCCAACCGAGATCTTCGAATTGCTTCATCTCCTTCAAGAGCCTCCTCAAGGCAATCCCAAATTTCCTTTGCGGTTTTGAGAAGAGCAATGGAATCACTATAGTCTTCAGTCACAGCGTTGCGAAGCATGTTGTGTGCGGTAGCATTGAGTTGATCGTCAACTGCTTCCCTTGGAGTGAGATTCATTGGGTCCTTGGGGTTGAATCCATTGACCACAATCCACCATAATTGAGTTGAAGCACTGCGCATGTGAGACTCCATATCTAGCTTCCACTTAGCAAATGCATTAGCTTTCAAAGGGGGCGGAGGCCCAACATGATTAATGCAGGGATGTTGCAAGGGTTGAGGAGAGTAAAAGGGTTCCACGGCATTGTACTGGGGAACTTGAGTACAAGCCGGAGAAGCAAGAGGTTCCCTCGAGTCATCCGCATCATGAACCTCATTTGGATTAAACGAGTTTGATGCGGACGTTGATGGCTTTAGGCGAGCATCAGTTTCCTCCTTGACCGAGGCTCGAACCTCTTTCAACATAAAGACTTTGAGGTCCGCAAACATTGAAAGAAGATCGGCCGCGGTCAAGGGGACATTCGGGTTAGTAGAAGCGGCGGGAGCAACGACCGGAGCACCAATTGTCGCAGTCGCGGCGGGGGGTTGGTTTTGACCATCCCCCGCAACGGGTAGGCCACCTCCCTCATTCCCTAGATCGACCATATCCTCTAAGGTTGTAAAACCTTATATTAGAGCACGAGGCTCTGATACCAATTGAAAGGATCGATACGGTCAACTAGAGGGGGGGGGTGAATAGGAGACTACAAATTTTAATCTTTCTTGTAGATTTTAAGGCTTAGCGGATAAAAGAGTTCACTAGATATGCAACTAGGTGAATGCAACCTATATGACAAGCAAGCTCCAAGAAGAAAAGCTAGGCAACAAACTACTTAGCAAGCCAACAAGCATACAACAAAAAAGAAAGGTGCGGGAAAGGATTAACCACAAGTGAGACGAGGACGCGGATTTTAACCCGAAGTTCACTCTTCCTTGGGGAAGAGCTAATCTCCGTTTGGAGCGGTGCCGGAGCCAAAGCTTGCGGAATGCCACCAAAGGCTCACCGTATTCTCCTTCGAGTCACCCCCAACGGATGAGCCTCGAACCACTCGGGGTTGGTCTTGCAGGCGACCACCACACCTTTACAAACTTCTCCAGAGCACACCACAAGCAATGAAGCTTCCGGAGGAACCTCTAACCGCCTAAGAGCCCAAGCTCCAAGAGTAACAAGTCAATGGGGGAAGAAATGTTGCGGGGAACGCGATTTGGTTTGGTCAAGTTGTAGATCGGGTCTTGCTCTCCCAATCCCCAAAGTTTCAACAAGTTTGGGTGGAGGGATTGAGAGTATTGAGCAAAATGGGGTGTAGCAATGGTGGAGCTCAACAAGACATTAGGGTTAAGGGTTGGAGGTGGAAGAAGGGCCTTTTTATAGTGTTCATGGGCTGGTGGGGATTTCTGCCCGTTGGACCCCGTGCGCACGGGCTAAGTCAGCCCCGTGCGCACCGGGTATCCAGAGACAATCGCACCACCCCATGCGCACGGGGGTCAAAAGACCCCGTGCGCACGGGGTATCCAGAGAGTTACGCAGTACACCGTGCGCACGGGGGGTCAAAAGACCCTGTGCGCATGGGGTACCCAGAGAGTTACCCAGTACCCCGTGCACATGGGGTCTTTTAACCCCCGTGCGCACGGGGTACCTAGTAACTTACTGTTGCAACTTTCTGAGTATCACAACACACACACTAGGTTCATTTGAGGTGGTCGGAGTGGGAAGGGTAAGAGAGTAAGGCTCGGCAAAGGCATTCCCACACGACATTTATCCACACAAAACCCTCTTAATAGTGCGGTCTTTCCTACGACTCGAAGCAAACCAAAACTAAACCTTCGAAGCGTCGAAAGACCATGCATTTGTCCTTTTTGAAATGGGGGGGGGGGGTCGCACATCTCCATCGCGGGCATTTAGAACCAATAACCTGAGATAAACTTTAGCAACCGATATTAGTTCAACTAACCACATTGTCATCACACCAAAATATAGCTTAAGTGCCATTAGCACTTTCACCAAGTAGGAGGAATCCTACTTGGGCCCTTAGTCCAATTTGCCCCCCTTACCATATTTGGACAAGGGGGAAAGGAAGGAGGCGAGAGGGGAAGGAAGTAGGAGTCCTACTTCATACTTTATTTTTCCTCCTCTCCTTTCCCTTTCTCCCCACGTGGCTGGCCCTATAGGGGGCGCACTAGCCCCTTGTGGGCTGGTGTGTTTCCTTACTTGGCCCATTAAGCCCATATCTTTGCCCGGGTTGCCCAAAACCACTTCCGGTGACCCGGTATCACCCGGAACACTTCCGGTGTCCAAATACTATCGTCCTATATATGAATATTTACCTCTCAACCATTTCGAGACTCCTCGTCATGTCCGTGATCTCATCCGGGACTTCGAACAAACTTCGGTCTTCAAATCACATAGGTCATAATACAAATCATCATTGAACGTTAAGCGTGCGGACCCTACGGGTTCGAGAACTATGTAGACATGACCGAGACATATCTCCAATCAATAACCAATAGCAGAACCTAGATGCTCATATTGGCTCCTACATATTCTACAACGATCTTCATCGGTCAAACCGCATAACAACACGTTGTTCCCTTTGTCATCGGTATGTTACTTGCCTGAGATTCGATCATCGGTATCATCATACCTAGTTCAATCTCGTTACCGGCAAGTCTCTTTACTCGTTCCGTAATGCATCATCCCGCAACTAACTCATTTGTCACATTGCTTGCAAGGCTTATGGTGATGTGCATTACTGAGAGGGCCCAGAGATACTTCTCCGATACTCGGAGTAACAAATTAATCCTAATCTCGATCTATGCCAACTCAACAAAAACCATCGGAGACACCTGTAGAGCATCTTTATAATCACCCGGTTACGTTATGACGTTTGATAGCACACAAGGTGTTCCTCCGGTATTCGGGAGTTGCATAATCTTATAGGCAGAGGAACATGTATATGTCATGAAGAAAGTAATAGCAATAAAACTAAACGATCATTATGCTGAGCTAACGGATGGGTCTTGTCCATCACATCATTCTCTAATGATGTGATCCCGTTCATCAAATGACAACACATGTATATGGTTAGGAAACTTAATCATCTTTGATTAATGAGCTAGTCAAGTAGAGGCATACTAGTGACACTATGTTTTGTCTATGTATTCACACATGTACTAAGTTTCCGGTTAATACAATTCTAGCATGAATAATAAACATTTATCATGATATAAGGAAATATAAAATAACAACTTTATTATTGCCTCTAGGGCATATTTCCTTCAGTCTCCCACTTGCACTAGAGTCAATAATCTAGTTCACATCGCCATGCGATTTAACACCAATAGTTCACATCACCATGTGATTAACACCCAAAGGGTTTACTAGAGTCAGTAATCTAGTTCACATCGCCATGTGATTAACACCCAAAGAGTACTAATGTGTGATCATGTTTTTGTTTGTGAGAGTGGTTTAGTCAACCGGTCTGCCACATTCAGATCCGTTTATATTTTGCAAATTTCTAAGTCTACAATGCTCTGCACGGAGCTACTCTAGCTAAATGCTCCCACTTTCAATATGTATCTAGATCAAGACTCAGAGTCATCCAGATCGGTGTCAAAGCTTGCATCAATGTAACTCTTTACGACGAACTCTTTATCACCTCCATAACCAAGAAATATTTCCTTAGTCCTCTAAGGATAATTTTGACCAATTTCTAGTGATCTACTCCTAGATCACTATTGTATTCCCTTGCCAAACTCAGGGCAGGGTATACAATAGGTCTGGTACACAGCACGACATACTTTATAGAACCTATGGCTGATGCATATGGAATGACTTTCATTCTCTCTCTATCTTCTGCCGTGGTCGGGCTTTGAGTCTTACTCAACTTCACACCTTGCAACACATGCAAGAACTCCTTCTTTGACTGTTCCATTTTGAACTACTTCAAAAACTTGTCAAGGTATGTACTCATTGAAAAAACTTATCAAGCGTCTTGATCTATCTCTATAGATCTTGATGCTCAATACGTAAGCAGCTTCACCAAGGTATTTCCTTGGAAAACTCCTTTCAAACACTCCTTTATACTTTCCAGAAAATTCTACATCATTTCCGATCAACAATATGTCATTCAGATATACTTATCAGAAAGGTTGTAGTGCTCCCACTCACTTTCTTGTAAATACAGGCTTCACCGCAAGTCTGTATAAAACTATATGCTTTGATCAACTCATCAAAGCATATATTCCAACTCCGAGATGCTTGCACCAGTCCATAGATGGATCGCTAGAGCTTTGGACACTTTGTTAGCACCTTTAGGATCGACAAAATCTTCTGGTTGCATCATATACAACTCTTCTTTAAGAATCCATTAAGGAATTCAGTTTTGACATTCATTTGCCAGATTTCATAAAATGCGGCACATGATTAAGCATCGCTACGATTGAGATAATCTCATCGTAGTCAACACCTTGAACTTGTTGAAAACATTTTGCAACAAGTCAAGCTTTGTAGATAGTAACACTACCATCAGTGTCCATCTTCCTCTCGAAGATCCATTTGTTCTCCATGACTTGCTGATCATCGGGCAAGTCAACCAAAGTCCATACTTTGTTTTCATACATGGATCCTATCTCAGATTTCATGGCCTCTAGCCATTTCACAGAATCTGTGCTCATCATCCCTTCGTCATAGTTCGTAGGTTCATCATGGTTTAGTAACACGACTTATAGAACAGGATTACCGTACCACTCTGGTGCGGACTGTACTCTGGTTGACCTACGAGATTCGGTAGCGGAACCTGGATGCTCATATTGGCTCCTACATATTCTACGAAGATCTTTTATCGGTCAGACCGCATAACAACATACGTTGTTCCCTTTGTCATCGGTATGTTACTTGCCCGAGATTCGATCGTCGGTATCCTATACCTAGTTCAATCTCATTACCGGCAAGTCTCTTTACTCGTTCTGTAATACATCATCCTGCAACTAACTCATTAGTTGCAATGCTTGCAAGGCTTAAGTGATGTGCATTACCGAGAGGGCCCAGAGATACCTCTCCGACAATCGGAGTGACAAATCCTAATCTCGAAAAACGCCAACTCAACATGTACCTTTGGAGACACCTGTAGAGCTCCTTTATAATCACCCAGTTATGTTGTGACGTTTGGTAGCACACAAAGTGTTCCTCTGGCAAACGGGAGTTGCATAATCTCATAGTCATAGGAACATGTATAAGTCATGAAGAAAGCAATAGCAACATACTAAACGATCAAGTGCTAAGCTAATGGAATGGGTCATGTCAATCAGATCATTCAACTAATGATGTGATCTCATTAATCAAATAACAACTCTTTGTCCATGGTTAGGAAACATAACCATCTTTGATTAACGAGCTAGTCAAGTAGAGGCATACTAGTGACACTCTGTTTGTCTATGTATTCACACATGTATTATGTTTCCGGTTAATACAATTCTAGCATGAATAATAAACTTTTATCATGATATAAGGAAATAAATAATAACTTTATTATTGCCTCTAGGGCATATTTCCTTCAGTCTCCCACTTGCACTAGAGTCAATAATCTAGATTACACAGTAATGATTCTAACACCCATGGAGCCTTGGTGCTGATCATGTTATGCTCGTGGAAGAGGCTTAGTCAACGGGTCTGCAACATTCAGATCCGTATGTATCTGGCAAATCTCTACGTCTCCCACCTGGACTAGATCCCGGATGGAATTGAAGCGTCTCTTGATGTGCTTGGTTCTCTTGTGAAATCTGGCTTCCTTCGCCAAGGCAATTGCACCAGTATTGTCACAAAAGATTTTTATTGGACCCGATGCACTAGGTATGACACCTAGATCGGATATGAACTCCTTCATCCAGACTCCTTCATTCGCTGCTTCCGAAGCAGCTATGTATTCCGCTTCACACGTAGATCCCGCCACGACGCTCTGTTTAGAACTGCACCAACTAACAGCTCCACCGTTTAATGTAAACACGTATCCGGTTTGCGATTTTAGAATCGTCCGGATCAGTGTCAAAGCTTGCATCAACGTAACCGTTTACGATGAGCTCTTTGTCACCTCCATATACGAGAAACATATCCTTAGTCCTTTTCAGGTACTTCAGGATGTTCTTGACCGCTGTCCAGTGATCCACTCCTGGATTACTTTGGTACCGCCCTGCTAGACTTATAGCAAGGCACACATCAGGTCTGGTACACAACATTGCATACATGATAGAGCCTATGGCTGAAGCATAGGGAACATCTTTCATTTTCTCTCTATCTTCTGCAGTGGTCGGGCATTGAGTCTGACTCAACTTCACACCTTGTAACACAGGCAAGAACCCTTTCTTTGCTTGATCCATTTTGAACTTCTTCAAAATCTTGTCAAGGTATGTGCTTTGTGAAAGTCCAATTAAACGTCTTGATCTATCTCTATAGATCTTTATGCCTAATATGTAAGTAGCTTCACCGAGGTCTTTCATTGAAAAACTCTTATTCAAGTATCCCTTTATGCTATCCAGAAATTCTAAATCATTTCCAATCAGTAATATGTCATCCACATATAATATCAGAAATGCTACAGAGCTCCCACTCACTTTCTTGTAAATACAGGCTTCTCCAAAAGTCTGTATAAAACCAAATGCTTTGATCACACTATCAAAGCGTTTATTCCAACTCCGAGAGGCTTGCACCAGTCCATAAATGGATCGCTGGAGCTTGCACACTTTGTTAGCTCCCTTTGGATTGACAAAACCTTCCGGTTGCATCATATACAACTCTTCTTCCAGAAATCCATTTAGGAATGCAGTTTTGACATGCATCTGCCAAATTTCATAATCATAAAATGCGGCAATTGCTAACATGATTCGGACAGACTTAAGCATCGCTACGGGTGAGAAGGTCTCATCGTAGTCAACCCCTTGAACTTGCCGAAACCCTTTTGTGACAAGTCGAGCTTTGTAGACAGTAATATTACCGTCGGCGTCAGTCTTGTTCTTGAAGATCCATTTATTCTCAATTGCTTGCCGATCATTGGGCAAGTCAACCAAAGTCCATACTTTGTTCTCATACATGGATCCCATCTCAGATTTCATGGCTTCAAGCCATTTTGTGGAATCTGGGCTCACCATCGCTTCTTCATAGTTCGTAGGTTCATCATGATCTAGTAGCATGACTTCCAGAATTGGATTACTGTACCACTCTGGTGCGGATCTCACTCTGGTTGATCTACGAGGTTCAGTAGTATCTTGTTCTGAAGTTTCATGATCATTATCATCATCTTCCTCACTAATTGGTGTAGGTGTCACAGAAACAGTTTTCTGTGATGCACTACTTTCCAATAAGGGAGCAGGTACAGTTACCTCGTCAAGTTCTACTTTCCTCCCACTCACTTCTTTCGAGAGAAACTCCTTCTCAAGAAAGTTTCCGAACTTAGCAACAAAAGTCTTGCCTTCGGATATGTGATAGAAGGTGTATCCAATAGTCTCCTTTGGATATCCTATGAAGACACATTTCTCCGATTTGGGTTCGAGCTTATCAGGTTGAAACTTTTTCACATAAGCATCGCAACCCCAAACTTTCAGAAACGACAACTTTGGTTTCTTGCCAAACCATAGTTCATAAGGCGTCGTCTCAACGGATTTTGATGGTGCCCTATTTAACGTGAATACGGCCGTCTCCAAAGCATAACCCCAAAATGATAGCGGTAAATCAGTAAGAGACATCATAGATCGCACCATATCTAGTAAAGTACGATTACGACGTTCGGACACACCATTACGCTGTGGTGTTCTGGGTGGCATGAGTTGTGAAACTATTCCGCATTGTTTCAAATGTACACCAAACTCGTAACTCAAATATTCTCCTCCATGATCAGATCGCAGAAACTTTATTTTCTTGTTACGATGATTTTCAACTTCACTCTGAAATTCTTTAAACTTTTCAAACGTTTCAGACTTATGTTTCATTAAGTAGATATACCCATATCTGCTTAAGTCATCTGTGAAGGTGAGAAAATAACGATATCCGCCACGAGCCTCAATATTCATCGGACCACATACATCTGTATGTATGATTTCCAACAAAGCTGTTGCTCTCTCCATAGTACTGGAGAACGGCGTTTTAGTCATCTTGCCCATGAGGCACGGTTCGCAAGTACCAAGTGATTCATAATCAAGTGGTTCCAAAAGTCCATCAGTATGGAGTTTCTTCATGCGCTTTACACCGATATGACCTAAACGGCAGTGCCACAAATAAGTTGCACTATCATTATCAACTCTGCATCTTTTGGCTTCAACATTATGAACATGTGTGTTACTACTATCGAGATTCAATAAGAATAGACCACTCTTCAAGGGTGCATGACCATAAAAGATATTACTCATATAAATAGAACAACCATTATTCTCTGATTTAAATGAATAACCGTCTCGCATCAAACAAGATCCAGATATAATGTTCATGCTTAACGCTGGCACCAAATAACAATTATTTAGGTCTAATATTAATCCCGAAGGTAGATGTAGAGGTAGCGTGCCGACCGCGATCACATCGACTTTGGAACCGTTTCCCATGCGCATTGTCACCTCGTCCTTAGCCAATCTTCGCTTAATCCGTAGTCCCTGTTTCGAGTTGCAAATATTAGCAACAGAACCAGTATCAAATACCCAGGTGCTACTGCGAGCATTAGTAAGGTACACATCAATAACATGTATATCACATATACCTTTGTTCACCTTGCCATCCTTCTTATCCGCCAAATACTTGGGGCAGTTCCGCTTCCAGTGACCAGTCTGCTTGCAGTAGAAGCACTCAGTTTCAGGCTTAGGTCCAGACTTGGGTTTCTTCTCTTGAGCAGCAACTTGCTTGCTGTTCTTCTTGAAGTTCCCTTTCTTGTTCCCTTTGCCCTTTTTCTTGAAACTAGTGGTCTTGTTGACCATCAACACTTGATGCTCCTTTTTGATTTCTACCTCCGCAACTTTCAGCATTGCGAAGAGATCGGGAATAGTCTTATTCATCCCTTGCATATTATAGTTCATCACGAAGCTCTTGTAGCTTGGTGGTAGTGATTGGAGAATTCTGTCAATGACGCAATCATCTGGAAGATTAACTCCCATTTGAATCAAGTGATTATTATACCCAGACATTTTGAGTATATGCTCACTGACATAACTGTTCTCCTCCATCTTGCAGCTATAGAACCTATTGGAGACTTCATATCTCTCAATCCGGGCATTTGCTTGAAATATTAACTTCAACTCCTGGAACATCTCATATGCTCCATGACGTTCAAAACGTCGTTGAAGTCCCGCTTCTAAGCCGTAAAGCATGGCACACTGAACTATCGAGTAGTCATCAGCTTTGCTCTGCCAGACGTTCACAACATCTGGTGTTGCTCCAGCAGCAGGCCTGGCACCCAGCGGTGCTTCCAGGACGTAATTCTTCTGTGCAACAATGAGGATAATCCTCAAGTTACGGACCCAGTCCGTGTAATTGCTACCATCATCTTTCAACTTTGCTTTCTCAAGGAACGCATTAAAATTCAACAGAACAACAGCACGGGCCATTTATCTACAATCATACATAAAACAAGCAAGATACTATCAGGTACTAAGTTCATGATAAGTTTAGGTTCAATTAATCATATTACTTAAAGAACTCCCACTTAGATAGACATCCCTCTAATCCTCTAAGTGATTACGTGATCCAAATCAACTAAACCATGTCCGATCATCACGTGAGATGGAGTAGTTTCATTGGTGAACATCACTATGTTGATCATATCTACTATATGATTCACGCTCGACCTTTCGGTCTCCGTGTTCCGAGGCCATATCTGTATATGCTTGGCTCGTCAAGTATAACCTGAGTATTCCGCGTGTGCAACTGTTTTGCACCCGTTGTATTTGAACATAGAGCCTATCACACCCGATCATCACGTGGTGTCTCAGCACGAAGAACTTTCGCAACGGTGCATACTCAGGGAGAACACTTCTTGATAATTAGTGAGAGATCATCTTATAATGCTACCGTCAATCAAAGCAAGATAAGATGCATAAAAGATAAACATCACATGCAATCAATATAAGTGATATGATATGGCCATCATCATCTTCTGCTTGTGATCTCCATCTCCGAAGCACCTTCATGATCACCATCGTCACCGGCGCGACACCTTGATCTCCATCGTAGCATCGTTGTCGTCTCGCCAATCTTATGCTTCCACGACTATTGCTACCGCTTAGTGATAAAGTAAGGCATTACAGCGCGATTGCATTGCATACAATAAAGCGACAACCATATGGCTCCTGCCAGTTGCCGATAACTCGGTTACAAAACATGATCATCTCATACAATAAAATTTAGCATCATGTCTTGATCATATCACATCACAACATGCCCTGCAAAAACAAGTTAGACGTCCTCTACTTTGTTGTTGCATGTTTTACGTGGCTGCTACGAGCTTAAGCAAGAACCAATCTTACCTACGCATCAAAACCACAACGATAGTTTGTCAAGTTGGTGCTGTTTTAACCTTCACAAGGACCGGGCGTAGCCACACTCGGTTCAACTAAAGTTGGAGAAACTGTCACCCGCAAGCCACCTATGTGCAAAGCACGTCGGGAGAACCGGTCTCGCGTAAGCGTACGCGTAATGTCGGTCCGGGCCGCTTCGTCCAACAATACCGCCAAACCAAAGTATGACATGATGGTAAGCAGTATGACTTATATCGCCCACAACTCACTTGTGTTCTACTGGTGCATATAACATCAACATATAAAACCTAGGCTCGGATACCACTGTTGGGTTTCGTAGTAATTTCAAAAAATTTCCTACGCACACGCAAGATCATGGTGATGCATAGCAATGAGAGGGGGAGAGTGTGATCTACGTACCCTTGTATATCGACAACGGAAGCGTTAACTTGGTTGATGTAGTCATACGTCTTCACGGCCCGATCGATCAAGCACCGAAACTACGGCACCTCCGAGTTCTAGCACACGTTCAGCTCGATGACGATCCCCGGACTCCGATCCAGCAAAGTGCCGGGGAAGAGTTCCGTCAGCACGACGGTGTAGTGATGATCTTGATGTACTACTGTCGCAGGGCTTCGCCTAAGCACCGCTACAATATTATCGAGGACTATGGTGGAAGGGGGCACCGCACACGGCTAAGAATATGATCACGTGGATCAACTTGTGTGTCTAGGGGTGCCCCCTGCCCCCGTATATAAAGGATCAAGGGGGAGGAGGCCGGCCGGCCCCTATGGCGCGCCAAGGAGGAGTCCTCCTCCTAGTAGGAGTAGGACTCCTACTAGGAGGGGGAAAGAAGTGGGGAGGGAGAAGGAAAGGGGGGCGCCGCCCCCCTCTCCTAGTCCAATTCGGACCAGGGGGAGGAGGCATGCGGCCCACCTTTGGCTGCCCCTCTCTCTCTCCACTAATGCCCATATGGCCCATTACTTCTCCCGAGGGGGTTCCGGTAACCCTCCGGCTCTCCGGTTTTCTCCGAAATCACCCGGAACACTTCCGGTGTCCGAATATAGCCGTCCAATATATCAATCTTTATGTCTCGACCATTTCGAGACTCCACGTAATGTCCTTGATCACATCCGGGACTCCGAACAACCTTCGGTACATCAAAATGCATAAACTCATAATATAACTATCATCATAACCTTAAGCGTGCGGACCCTACGGGTTCGAGAACAATGTAGACATGACCGAGACACGTCTCCGGTCAATAACCAATAGCGGAACCTGGATGCTCATATTGGCTCCTACATATTCTACGAAGATCTTTTATCGGTCAGACCGCATAACAACATACGTTGTTCCCTTTGTCATCGGTATGTTACTTGCCCGAGATTCGATCGTCGGTATCCTATACCTAGTTCAATCTCATTACCGGCAAGTCTCTTTACTCGTTCTGTAATACATCATCCTGCAACTAACTCATTAGTTGCAATGCTTGCAAGGCTTAAGTGATGTGCATTACCGAGAGGGCCCAGAGATACCTCTCCGACAATCGGGGTGACAAATCCTAATCTCGAAATACGCCAACTCAACATGTACCTTTGGAGACACCTATAGAGCTCCTTTATAATCACCCAATTATGTTGTGACGTTTGGTAGCACACAAAGTGTTCCTCTGGCAAACGGGAGTTGCATAATCTCATAGTCATAAGAACATGTATAAGTCATGAAGAAAGCAATAGCAACATACTAAACGATCGGGTGCTAAGCTAATGGAATGGGTCATGTCAATCAGATCATTCAACTAATGATGTGATCCCGTTAATCAAATAACAACTCTTTGTCCATGGTTAGGAAACATAACCATCTTTGATTAACGAGCTAGTGAAGTAGAGGCATACTAGTGACACTCTGTTTGTCTATGTATTCACACATGTATTATGTATCCGGTTAATACAATTCTAGCATGAATAATAAACTTTTATCATGATATAAGGAAATAAATAATAACTTTATTATTGCCTCTAGGGCATATTTCCTTCACTGACGTATGTGCCTTGGAAGTTGTCGCGGAAGGTGTTTTCCAGGTCTTCCCAGCTGCCAATAGAGATTTCAGGCAGGCTGTTCAGCCAATGCCGAGTTGGCCCCTTGAGTTTTAGGGGGAGGTATTTGTTGGCATGAAGATCATCGTCACGGGCCATATGAATATGGAGAATAAAGTCTTCAATCCATACCACGGGATCTGTGGTTCCATCATATGATTCGATATTCACGGGTTTGAACCCTTCTGGGAATTCATGTTCCATTACTTCATCAGTGAAGCAGAGGGGGTGTGCGGCGCCTCTATATCGAGCCAGATCGTGACGCAGTTCGGATGGAGTCCGTCTGCGGCTTTCAGCCCGGACATGATTGTGCTTGCCATGTTCGGTTTGATAGCCGTCGTCGTGCGTCGGGGCATGCCCCCGCGATCCGTGGATCGATCTGGCCAGACATGCTTTATTCTTCAGGTCCTGCCGCAGGTCATACGTGTATCCCCGAGCTGTTTTATCTCTGCCTTTACAGCGAGGTGACGTGCTGGTGTTCGGCTTGAGTTGTCATTTTGTCCCGGCCATGTGGTGGTCGATCAACCACATTATGTGCTGATGGTACGGGCTCAAGTGACTCTTCATCGAATTGAGGTAGTAGTTTACGCTTTGGGTAACTTTTGGTTGGACGCTCGAGGCCGTATTCCTCTGCTGCCAGGACATCAGTCCATCTATCGTTGAGCAGATCTTGATCAGCTTGAAGCTGCTGCTACTTCTTTTTCAGGCTCCTTGCAGTGGCTATTAGCCGTTGCTTAAAGCGCTCCTGCTCGAGAGGTTCCTCATGCACGATAAAGTCTTCATCGCCGACGCTCACCTCATCCTCGGAGGGTGGAAGGTAATTACTGTCCTCCGAGTCTTCGTTTGCAGCCTGTTCATCAGGGCTAACTTGCCCATCTTCCCGATCGTCCTGTTCGGAGTTTTGCTCGACGGGGTTTTCTTGGTCTTCGGCATCGTCCGGAGTATTGTTGTCTCTCGTGCCAGTATTGATGTCTTTGCTGCGGCATGATTTAGAGCGGCACCGTCGGCACTTTGGTTGAATCTCGGGAGGTTTATCCTCTACTGGATTTTTCTCGTTATCGCTGTCACCTTCCTTGGGTGTATCCACCATGTACACGTCATACGAAGAGGTGTCGTCCAGCGTCCGGTAAACGGCGGGTTTTTGGCTTGCTCTTCTCCGGCATCGTCGTCCATACCGTCAATGTCTTTGGAGCCGTAATCGAGCATGTCAGTTAAGTCCTCAACTGTGGCGATGAAGTGGGTGGTGGGTGGGACGTAAAATTCCCCGCTCTCAGCCCCTAGTCTGGGCTGGGCGTAGTTCAGACGTTGCTCCTCCGTAATCACGAGGGATCGCATCAAGTCTAGAGCCTCGCTTAAAGGCGAGGTTTGTTGAGGGAGAAAAAAAATCCGTGGAGTATGGCGAGAGTTCGTAGCCAGTATCCGGGGAAGGGTCCAGCTTTGTGATGGTTGCCGGCAACGCTGCTTCCTCCGACTCTCCCGTACTGGGCCTAGTGGCCACAGATAGTCCGGCGGGTCTAGAAATCCCGTCTTCAGACCTGGCAAGACGCTCTGGTTCTAAGGCCAGAGTGGAGGTTGGGGTCGTGAATCCTTGGAAGATCAAGTCTCCTCGGGTATCAGCGACATAATCCAGGTTTCCAAAACTAATCTGGTGACCTGGGGCGTAGCTGTCGATCTGGTCTAGCTGGGCAAGCGAGTTGGCCCACAGTGCGAAGCTACCGAATATGAAGATCTGGTCGGGGAGAAAAACCTCCCCTAGGGAAGCATCATTGTAGATGATGGATGGAGCCATCGAACCTTTTGACGGTGACACAGTGGAAGTCTCAATGAAAGCACCAATGTCGGTGTCAAAACCGGCGGATCTCGGGTAGGGGGTCCCGAACTGTGCGTCTAAGGTTGATGGTAATTGGAGACAAGGGACACAAAGTTTTACCCAGGTTCGGGCCCTCTTTATGGAGGTAATACCCTACGTCCTGCTTGATTGATATTGATGAGTATGGGGGTTACAAGAGTTGATCTACCACGAGATCGTAATGGCTAAAACCCTAGAAGTCTAGCCTGTATGATTACGATTGACCCTACGGACCAAACCCTCCAGTTTATATATACAACGGAAGGGACTAGGGTTGTACAAAGTTGATTATAGAGAAAGGAATCTTCATATACGCACGCTAGGCTTGCCATCCACGCCAAGGAGTGTCCCATCCGGACACGGGCGAGAGTCTTCTGTCTTGTATCTTCATAGCCCATTAGTCAGGCCCATGTCACACAGGCCGGATGCCCGAGGACCCCTTACTCCAGGACTCGCTCAATCATCTTATAATGCTACCATCGTACTAAGCAAAATAAGATGCATAAAAGATAAACATCACATGCAATCAAAATATGTGACATGATATGGCCATCATCATCTTGTGCCTTTGATCTCCATATCCAAAGTACCATCATGATCTCCATCGTCACCGGCATGACACCATGATCTCCATCATCTTGATCTCTATCAACGTGTCGTCACATGGTTGTCTCGCCAACTATTGCTTTTGCAACTATTGCTATCGCATAGTGATAAAGAAAAGCAATTATATGGCGCTTGCATCTTATGCAATAAAGAGACAACCATAAGGCTCCTGCCAGTTGCCGATAACTTTAACAAAACATGATCATCTCATACAACAAATTATATCACATCATGTCTTGATCATATTGTTGGGGAACGTAGTAATTTTAAAAAAATTCCTACGCACACATAGGATCATGGTGATGCATAGCAACGAGAGGGGAGAGTGTGTCCATGTACCCTCGTAGACCGAAAGCGGAAGCGTTAGCACAACGCGGTTGATGTAGTCGTACGTCTTCACGATCTGACCGATCCAAGTACCTAATGTACGGCACCTCCGAGTTCAGCACACGTTCAGCTCGATGATGTCCCACGAACTCTGATCCAGCAGAGCTTCACGGGAGAGTTCCATCAGCACGACGGCGTGATGATGGTGATCTTGTTGCTACCGACGCAGGGCTTCGCCTAAGCACCGCTACGATATGATCGAGGTGGATTATGGTGGAGGGGGCACCGCACAGGGCTAAGGGATCAATGATCAACTTGTGTGTCTAGAGGTGCCCCCTCCCCCCCTATATAAAGGAGCAAGGGGGGAGGTCGGCCGGCCCTCTATGGCACGGCAGGAGGAGGAGTCCTCCTCCTAGTAGGAGTAGGACTCCCTTCTTTCCTACTCCTACTAGGAGGGGGAAAGGAAGGGGAAGAGGGAGAAGGAAAGGGGGCGCCACCCCCTCTCCTAGTCCAATTCGGACCAAAGGGGAGGGGCGCGTGGCCTGCCCTAGGCCAGCCCTCTCTCTATCCACTAAGGCCCATTATTTCTCCGGGGGGGGGTCCGGTAACCCTCCGACACTCCGGTTTTATCCGAAATCACCCGGAACACTTCCGGTGTCCGAATATAGTCATCCAATATATCGATCTTTACGTCTCAACCATTTTGAGACTCCTCGTCATGTCCGTGATCATATCCGGGACTCCTAACTACCTTCGATGCATCAAAACACAAAAACTCATAATACTGATCGTCATCGAACTTTAAGCGTGCGGACCCTACGGGTTCGAGAACTATGTAGACATGACTGAGACACGTCTCCGGTCAATAACCAATAGCGGAACCTGGATGTTCATACTGGCTCCCACATATTCTACGAAGATCTTTATCGGTCAAACCGCATAACAGCATACGTTGTTCCCTTTGTCATCAGTATGTTACTTGCCCGAGATTCGACTGTTGGTATCTCAATACCTAGTTCAATATCATTACCGGCAAGTCTCTTTACTCGTTCCGTAATGCATCATCCCGCAACTAACTCATTAGTTACAATTCTTGCAAGGCTTATAGTGATGTGCATTACCGAGAGGGCCCAGAGATACCTCTCCGACAATCGGATTGACAAATCCTAATCTTGAAATACGCCAACTCACACAAGTACCTTCGGAGACACCTGTAGAGCACCTTTATAATCACCCAGTTACGTTGTGACGTTTGGTAGCACACAAAGTGTTCCTCCGGTAAACTGGAGTTGCATAATCTCATAGTCATAGGAACATGTATAAGTCATGAAGAAAGCAATAGCAACATACTAAACGATCAAGTGCTAAGCTAAGGGAATGGGTCCAGTCAATCACATCATTCTCCTAATGATGTGATCCCGTTAATCAAATGACAACTCATGTCTATGGCTAGGAAACATAACCATCTTTGATTAACGAGCTAGTCAAGTAGAGGCATACTAGTGACACTCTGTTTGTCTATGTATTCACACATGTATTATGTTTCCGGTTAATACAATTCTAGCATGAATAATAAACATTTATCATGATATAAGGAAATAAATAATAACTTTATTATTGCCTATAGGGCATATTTCCTTCAGTCTCCCACTTGCACTAGAGTCAGTAATCTAGATTACACAGTAATGATTATAACACCCATGGAGCCTTGGTGCTGATCATGTTTTGCTCGTGGAAGAGGCTTAGTCAATGGGTCTGCAACATTGAGATCCGTATGTATCTTGCAAATCTCTATGTCTCCTACCTAGACTTGATCCCGGATGGAGTTGAAGCGTCTCTTGATGTGCTTGGTTCTCTTGTGAAATCTGGATTCCTGTGCCAAGGCAATTGCACCAGTATTGTCACAAAAGATTTTCATTGGACCCGATGCACTAGGTATGACACCTAGATTGGATATGAACTCCATCATCCAGACTCCTTCATTTGCTGCATCCGAAGCAGCAATGTACTCCGCTTCACATGTAGATCCCGCCACGACGCTCTGTTTAGAACTGCTCCAACTGACAGCTCCACCGTTTAATATAAACACGTATCCGGTTTGCGATTTAGAATCGTCCGGATCAGTGTCAAGGCTTGCATCAATGTAACTATTTACGATGAGCTCTTTGTCACCTCCATAAATGAGAAACATATCCTTAGTCCTTTTTAGGTACTTCAGGATGTTCTTGTCCACTGTCCAGTGATCCACCCCTGGATTACTTTGGTACCTCCCTGCTAAACTAATAGCAAGGCACACATCAGGTCTGGTACACAACATTGCATACATGATAGAGCCTATGGCTGAAGCATAGGGAACATCTTTCATTTTCTCTCTATCTTCTGCAGTGGTCGGGCATTGAGTCTTACTCAACTTCACACCTTGTAATACAGGCAAGAACCCTTTCTTTGCCTGATCCATTTTGAACTTCTTCAAAACTTTATCAAGGTATGTGCTTTGTGAAAGTCCAATTAAGCGTCTTGATCTATCTCTATAGATGTTGATGCCCAATATCTAAGCAGCTTCACCGAGGTCCTTCATTGAAAAACTCTTATTCAAGTATCCTTTTATGCTATCCAGAAATTCTATATCATTTTCAATCAACAATATGTCATCCACATATAATATTAGAAATGCTACAGAGCTCCCACTCACTTTCTTGTAAATACATGCTTCTCCAAAAGTCTGTATAAAACCTTATGCTTTGATCACACTATCAAAGCGTTTATTCCAACTCCGAGAAGCTTGCACCAGTCCATAAATGGATCGCTGGAGCTTGCATACTTTGTTAGTACCTTTTGGATCGATAAAACCTTGAGGTTGCATCATATACAACTCTTCTTCCAGAAATCCATTCAGGAATGCAGTCTTTACATCCATTTGCCAAATTTCATAATCATAAAATGCGGCAATAGCTAACATGATTCGGACGGACTTAAGCTTCACTACGGGTGAGAAGGTCTCATCGTAGTCAAATCCTTTAACTTGTCGAAAACCTTTCGCAACAAGTCAAGCTTTGTAGATAGTAACATTACCATCAGCGTCTGTCTTCTTCTTTTAGATCCATTTATTCTGGATGGCTTGCCGATCATCGGGCAAGTCAACCAAAGTCCACACTTTGTTCTCATACATGGATCCCATCTCAGATTTCATGGCCTCACGCCATTTTGCAGAATCTGGGCTCATCATCGCTTCCTCATAGTTCGTAGGTTCGTCATGGTCTAGCAACATGACTTCCAGAACAGGATTACCGTACCACTCTGGTGCAGATCTTACTCTAGTTGACCTACGAGGTTCGGTAGTAACTTGATCTGAAGTTTCATGATCATTATCATTAGATTCCTCACTAATTGGTGTAGGTGTCACAGGAACCGGTTTCAATGACGAACTACTTTCCAATAAGGGAGCAGTTAAAGTTACCTCATCAAGTTCTACTTTCCTCCCACTCACTTCTTTCGAGAGAAACTCCTTCTCTAGAAAGGATCCATTCTTAGCAACGAATGTCTTGCCTTCGGATCTGTGATAGAAGGTTTACCCAACAGTTTCCTTTGGGTATCCTATGAAGACACATTTCTCCGATTTGGGTTCAAGCTTATCAGGTTGAAGCTCTTTCACATAAGTATCGCAGCCCCAAACTTTAAGAAACGACAACTTTGGTTTCTTGCCAAACCATAGTTCATAAGGCGTCGTCTCAACGGATTTTGATGGTGCCCTATTTAACGTGAATGCAGCCATCTCTAAAGCATAACCCCTGAACGATAGCGGTAAATCAGTAAGAGACATCATAGATCGCACCATATCTTGTAAAGTACGATTACGATGTTCGGACACACCATTACGCTGTGGTGTTCCAGGTGGCGTGAGTTGCGAAACTATTCCGCAGTGTTTCAAATGTAGACCAAACTCGTAACTCAAATATTCTCCTCCACGATCAGATTGTAGAAACTTTATTTTCTTGTTATGATGATTTTCCACTTAACTCTGAAATTCTTTGAACTTTTCAAATGTTTCAGACTTATGTTTCATTAAGTAGATATACCCATATCTACTTAAATCATCTCTGAAGGTGAGAAAATAACGATACCCGCCGCGAGCCTCAATAATCATTGGACCACATACATCAGTATGTATGATCTCCAACAAATCTATTGCTCGCTCCATTGTTCCGGAGAACGACGTTTTAGTCATCTTGCCCATAAGGCATGGTTCGCAAGTACCAAGTGATTCATAATCAAGTGATTCCAAAAGTCCATCAGTGTAACACCCATGATGTGGCTATATCTCCCACGTGTCGGAGCACGACTTAGAGGCATAACCGCATAGTAGGCATGTCGCAAGAGGGGTAATCTTTACACATCCCATGTACTGAATAAGAAAGGGATAAAGAGTTGGCTTACAATCGCCACTTCATACAATACATAAATATAACAAACATCATCCAGAATACAATCAAGGTATGACTACAGAACCAAAATAAATACAACCCCAAATGCATAGATCCCCGATCGTCCCAACTGGGCTCCACTACTGATCAACGGGAAAACGAAAACAACACAACGAACACGATCTTCATAGAGCTCCCACTCAAGCTAGGTTGCGTTACCTGCACTGGTATCAATGGCACTTGCAACTGGTTTTGGAAGTAATCTGTGAGTCACGGGGACTCAGCAATCTCACACCCTCGCGATCAAGACTATTTAAGCTTATGGGTAGGAAAAGGGGGTAGTGAGGTGGCACT
This sequence comes from Triticum urartu, assembly GCF_003073215.2. Classification (NCBI taxonomy): domain Eukaryota; kingdom Viridiplantae; phylum Streptophyta; class Magnoliopsida; order Poales; family Poaceae; genus Triticum; species Triticum urartu. Next base: position 53,278,557 of record NC_053025.1, on the reverse strand, counting down.
GCAGCAAGCACTAGCATATATGGTGGCTAACTTATGAAATGAGAGCAAGAAGAGAGGCAAAGAACGGTCGTGAACTAGAAGTGATCAAGGACTGATCCTGAAACTACTTACGTTCAAACATAACTCCAAAGCCGTATTCACTTCCTGGACCCCGCCGAGAAGAGACCATCACAGCTACACACGCGGTTGGTGCATTTTAATTAAGTTAAGTGTCAGGTTTTCTACAACCGGATGTTAACCAATTCCCATCTGCCCATAACCGCGGGCACGGCTTTCGTAAGTTCAAAACCCTGCAGGGATGTCCCAACTTAGCCCATCACAAGCTCTCATGGTCAACGAAGGATATTCCTTCTCCCAGGAAGACCCGATCAGACTCGGAATCCCGGTTACAAGACATTTCGACAATGGTAAAACAAGACCAACAAAGCCACCCGGATGTGCCGACAAATCCCGATAGGAGCTGCACATATCTCGTTCTCAGGGCACACCGGATTGTCCAAACTTCCGGTAGGCCAACCCAGAGTTGCCCCTGGTGGCCACTGGCGGCTGACAAGTTGGACCAACACTCAGAGGAGCACTGGCCCGGGGGTTTAAAATAAAGACGACCCTTGAGTCTGCAGAACCCAAGGGAAAAAGGCTTAGGTGGCAAATGGTAAAACCAAGGTTGGGCCTTGCTGGAGGAGTTTTGTTCAAGGCGAACTGTCAAGGGGTTCCCATTATAACCCAACCGCGTAAGGAACACAAAATCAAGGAACATAACACCAGTATGACAGAAACTAAGGCGGCAAGAGTGGAACAAAACACCAGGCATAAGGCCGAGCCTTCCACCCTTTACCAAGTATATAGGTGCATTAAAGTAAACAATATATAATAATGATATCCCAGCAATATCCATGTTCCAAGATGGAACAAACTCCATCTTCACCTGCAACTAGCAACGCTATAAGAGGGTTTGAGCAAAGCTGTAACATAGCCAAACAACGGTTTGCTAAGAAAATGTGGGTTAGAGGTTTGATATGGCAATATGGGAGGCATGATATAGCAAGTGGTAGGTATCGCAGCATAGCAAAAGAGCGAACAACTAGCAAGCAAAGATAGAACTGATTTCGAGGGTATGGTCATCTTGCCTACAAAGTTCTCCGAGAAGATGAAAGCTTGACCCTCTTAAGCGTACTCAGCGGGTTCCTTGAACACGAAATCGTCTCCCGGCTCTATCCAAGGCAAGAACACAAGCAAAGGAGACAACAATCAACCACGGTGCAATGCACAAGCAACATGATGCAAAACATGGCATGATATGCGGGATGTGATATGCAATGCATATGCGTGCTTCGGAAGGGAAAGATTGACCTAGGCCTCAACTTGGAAAACCAAGAGTGCCGCTGGAAATATGAGTTGATTTCGGTCAAAATCGATATAAAGATCATCGGAATCGGATGCACGGTTTGCAAATGGCAAGCAAAACAATAATGGCACAATTCTGCGATTAACAGCACGATGCCACCTAGAATCTAACAAGAAACTAAGCTACTGCACTCCAACATAGCAACAAAGCACATGGTAGTGATATACTCAAGATGCTGGACAAAAGATGAACACTGAGCTACAGCTAAATCACACAAGAGCAGGTTCAAACAAGCATGGCAAAAGTACAAAAGATAATAGCATCTCAGACTTAGTGAAAATAACAACATGCCAGGAATTAACAACAGGAAGCAATGTTTAGAGCAAGATAACAACATGCTACAAGATCAGGACATAGCAAAGCAACGCGTGGCATGAAACTACTCAAAGCATATAACAAAAGTCCCTTACTGACCATAAGCCAAAAGGGATCAGAAGATATGATGGCACCCATGTAAACATAGCAAGTTCCGTTAATAGATTCAGACTTAGCAGAAAACTCGACATGGCATAAACAGAATTATGAAGGCATGTTTACGAGCTTGATGCACTCAACATAAGGCATTGCATGACAAGCTAAGCATACTACCAGCAAGAACACATGTTGAAGAAGCTAACCATGGCAAGAACAATCTCATAGCATGCAAGGATCAACTACAACAACCTTGGCAACATTGATTAACACGTCAACAATCTGCCAGGAACATTTTATAGCAAAAGTAGAGCAAGATTGAGTCATGCTATGGCACTCCTTAAATGCAAATAGGGACATGGATGGATAGATCACAACCATATCTCAAAATCATCCTTACTGAACATGCTCAAAAGAGGCATGGATCACTCTGTAACAACATGAATACATGGCATAAAAATAACATCAGGGAAAAGAGTTAGTGAAATTCTAAGTCTCTGAAAACAGCAACATCACGAGAGCTACTTTGTATGCTTGTGCTAGTCACCACATTGATCACAAAAATACATGGCATACACCACTGTAAAGATGGCACGACATAGCCCAAAACACATGTAGGGCTCAAGTTCATAGGAGGCACACAATAATCCTGGCAAAAATGACAAATGCTCATAATTTGATAAGAAACAGGAACTAACATTTTATAGCACGCTTGCAACAACATTTTAGGCATCAAGATGGACTCAAACAAGCATGGTGCAATGGAACAAAATGAAGAGGACATCATGATGAACATTTCGATATATCATATGCATGCAACGGATCTACGGATGAGGAGTTATGATGCGATGAACAGGGGCATACAATGCAAAAATTACAGGACTTAGTGGAATTTTGGGTCAACCTCGTTTGACCGGATCTGGATCTGGCGTGTTCCACGAGGTTTGCCGGAGCAGTTCCCCGGAGACGGCCGAAGATGAGGAAGGAGACCAGAGAGCTTGGGGGGGGGAACCGGATCCGGTCGCCGGAGTTGGAGGAGAGGGCCGGCGAGGTCGCGACGGCGGCGGCGAAGGCCGGAGCAACGGGGTGGCGCGGGCGCGGAGGCGTGCCGGGCGGTGAGGCGCGTCGGGTGGCGAGGCGGTGGTGACGAGGCGGCTCGGCGGCGAGGCGCATGGCGGCCGGCGAGCGGCGGGAGGCGCGCCTCTCGGCGGAGACGGGCGGCGCTCGCGGCCGGGTCCTGCGGGCTCGGGCGGTAGAGATCCGGGCCCGGGCGGGCTGGCCTCGGGTCCCATGGGCCGCGACGGGGAGGAGAGAGAGGCGCAGTGAGGTGTCGCGCCCTGATTGGCGCGGGGCGACGATGCTGCTGAGGTGGCGGACGCTGATTGGCTGGAGTGACGTGGCGGCGGCGGTGGGCATGTCCGGCGACAAGATGGACACGTCCGACGGCGCGAGGAGGAAGAGGACTAGGATTTCATCCGCGAAAATTCGTAGGGAGACCCAAATATATAGGAAGAGGGAGCTAGGAGAGTCCAAATGAGGTACGGTTTTCGGCCACGCGATCGTGATCGAACGACCGAGAGGATGGAGGGGGTTTGGATGGGTTTTGGGCCACTTTGGAGGGGTGTTGGGCTGCAACACACACGAGGCCTTTACGGTTCCTCGGTTAACTGCTGGAGTATCAAACGGACTCCAAATGGCACGAAACTTGACAGACGGTCTACCGGTAGTATACCAAGGCCGCTTGGCAAACCTCGGTCCAATCCGAGAAAGTTTAACACCCGCACACGAAAAGAGGCAAAAGGGGGGCGCCGGAGGAGATAGGAGTGCCGGATTGAGAAACGGACAACGGGGAAAATGCTCGGATGCATGAGACGAACACGTATGCAAATGCGATGCACATGATGACATGATATGAAATGCATGACACGCAAACAAATGACAAGGCAACAACAACGAATAACTGGAAGACACCTGGCGCAACGGTCTCGGGGTGTTACAACACTCCACCACTACAAGAGGATCTCGTCCCGAGATCTAGAATGGCACCGGAGGGAAAACGGAAGAGAAAAGAGAAGAGGTAAAACTAAGTTGCTTCTTTGACAAATGAGTGAAACCAAAGAACCTTGAGAGGTTGAACAAATTGAAAGAGAGAATACAACAAAGATGAACGAGGTTGAAAACACTCCGTTAGAAAGGAGGAACATTACGGGAACCTTGTGGGTTGAAAGACATAAGAAAAGGTTACAATGGACAAGAAGTAGATGCAAGCACTCTGATTGAAACAAGATGCAAGACTTTATAAGACGAAAAGAACTTGAGCAGATGACACAACACTCCAGTTAAAACAAGACATAGAAGGCATAATAATGATATAATTTGGAGAGCACTCCGGTAGAAAAGAGAAGAAAACTTGAGAAGATTAAAAGAAATTGAAGGGATGACACAACACTCCGGTTGAATGGATTAGCAAAGGAAATAACATGATCTTGACAAAACAAGATGATGGGTCGAAGAGAGCAACATCACAATGCCTCCAGAACAAATGTGAGAATGGAATCAAAAGAACAGAGGAGAAAACGACATCTTCTACCTCAAATGAGCTTGAAAAGGCATCTTTAAGAGAAGTGTCGAACGGAGTTGTTGGGAATCCAACAACGAAAAGAGTAAGCTTGTAGTGGGCTTATGTTAAACATCTAAAAAAACTTGAGGTGAAATTCTACCAATAACGAAAACAATAGATTGGATTGATATCAACAGGAAGACGAGAAACTTATCTCACCGGGAGGATAAATGAAGAACTAGGGTCGTTTATAAGCACCACAATTAGCAACATTCCTTAGGGGAAGCTTTAGGTGAGATATAACCCAAGATAATTCCAAAGAAGAAATTGATGGATTGAAAAGATGTCTTGAACGAAGAGAAAATGATGGATTTTAGATATGTCACTCTTGAAAACTTGTGAATCATGAAACATGAAGGGAAAATATCAAGAATGACATAAAACCACCTCAAAAGATAAGATAGGAAGAACTGCACTTCGGAATGCAAGATGAAGAATACTTGAGCTCCTATGAAAAGAATCTTGATGAGCACTTCGAGAAGGAAATAAATCCTCGGTGAACCATCGTGTAGAGCCTCCATGAAGAACTCCGGTAATAAAAGAATGATCAAACAAAAGGAAAGAGAAGTTGAAAACACAAGGTGAATCCTTGCAATGATTTAGATGAATCTCCGTGGTGATATAATTGCGAGAGCTTCGAACTCTTGGAAAAGAAAAAATAAAGCATCTCGAACCGAGAATGTGATAAGATGAACCACTCCGGAAAGCAGGAATTGAATTTACCCAATGAAACAAGAATAAGAATTACATTATGCTTATCCTTCACCAATTTAAATTGATGGCACACAATGGATTTGGCATACTACTTATTCTCGTATAAAGAAAGGGTTAAGGTAGATATAGCGCAAACTTGGGAAGGTTTTCAATGAACCACCGGTAGGATTGAAACAACGAATAAATTGATATGGTAAATGAAGGAAGAGAAATCTTGAACGAACCACCGTAATAATTGAAAATGAACAAAGAAAAGATAAAGAACCACCGGGAAGAATTTGAAAACGAATGAAGATACTTGCTGGGATTTTGATACAAGTGAACGAAAAGATCACAAACTGACTATAGAATACTTGAGCAATGCACCGGTAAGATTTGAAGAATGAGAGCTAAAAGATGGAATGAATAATATTTGAAAAGATGGCCTTCGGAGGAAAGAAATGGAAACAACTCATGAAATGCTCCGGATGGGTGAAAAAAAATCTCATAATTGAAAACAATTATGAGAGGATGGCAACAAGCTAGAATCACGAATCTTGAAGAGAATGGAGCAAGATTTAAGAGAAAATCTTCTTTGGTCTTCACAATTCAAGAATGATGACGAGAAAAATCATCATGAATTGTTTAGACACTCCGGGAGAATCAAAAGCGAAGAGGTTGAGCCAACAAAGAAAGAATTTGAAAGATGTTGGAGGAAGACATATGACTGATGATAAATCATTCTTACGTCAAACCTCGAAAAGAATTTCAGGATAGCTCCGGAAAAATTAGAAGAGTCAGGTAAGATCCTGGGAAAAGACCTATGGGTTAGGGCCCACTCGAAAGAAACACCTTCGAACGATTACTTGAAAGGCAGATTGCACCGGTTGATTTAGATGGCCTGAAAGAGATAACATCCTAAAAAGAACTTGAGCGAATTGAGAATGGACGCTTGAATGTTTTGAGATATCTTCAGCACTCCGGAACAATTGAATAGAAAGAGGTGAATGATTCAGGGTTGCACCGGCCTGTGAAAAGCATTAGACAAATGAAAGGAATATGCTTAACACCGAAGCTTGAATTGAATCCACCGGAGAAGATAAAAGAAACGAAGAATGATGAACTTGAAGCTCCGTTAGTATCTTCTTGAGAATCACCGGATAAGAACATTGACGAAAAAGAATGGAGAGACTTCCCATGAATAAAATGGATAGTAGATTTAGGAATCTGATTCCTTGAAGGAAAAGGGGGGGGGGGGGGGGAAAACAAAAACAACTTGGGGGCGGATGAAACGAACAACGTTGAGAAGACTTGAGTTGATCTTGCGGATGTTGAAAAAGATCGGAACCACTTGAAGAGAAGCACGTCGGTTGGAAAGAATTGACATGACAATCTCGATGATGATGAAGGATTAGCATCCACATAGAAATATGAGAACACCACTTAGGGAAGGTATGGAATCAACACTTGACATTGAAGAAACTCGAATACGACAATTGAAAACAAAACAAAGGATTGGCTTGCAAAATAAGCTGGAACAAACAGATGATAGATCCCATATCGTATCATGTGTCTGTTGGAAAGATATCCTACGAGCTACTTGAATTCCCACTTATAAACTCCCAAGACTTTCTAGTTATGCAATCAGGTGTTGGGGATACAGGGGAAGCATAATATCTCACCCAAAACTAGCAAATCCTACATCCAGCTGTATCCATCCTTCAACACATAACCAAGAAACCTTCGGAAATCATTTATCTCAACCTTCGAAAAGCATCCGCTATACGAGTTATGGCAATACTCCCGAACTCCCGCCCCAGTACTGGGTGGCATCGAGGTTATCTCGCCAACAACTGCATAAAAGAGATTTTCGATGTCGGCGAAGCTCAGGTATTCCAGAACTGCAACGACAAAATTGTGATGACAACACCTCGGAGCTCAACTCCCCGGGACACTGCCACAACCCCTAAATGTCAGGAGGCACCAAGAACAATGTTCTCGTCACAAAACCATTGAAACGATTCCAAGATACCCGCGTGATCCTAAAAAAATTTAGTGAAATTTTTGAGGAGAGAATAGTCAAAACTCTACGTCGGGAGGCCTCACCAGAGCGACGAAGGGACTGAGGAGTAAAAAGAATCCTACTCTCTGATATATATATATAATCCTAAAAGACTCAAAACTTTTTTCTAGACTCAACAACGCCAGCGATTCGATCAAGAAGGGGGCTCCTAAGTCGGGGAAGGCTCCAATTACCAACTCGTAACACCCACGATGCGGCTATATCTCCCACGTGTCGGAGCACGACTTAGAGGCATAACTGCATAGTAGGCATGTCGCAAGAGGGGTAATCTCACACATCCCATGTACTGAATAAGAAAGGGATAAAGAGTTGGCTTACAATCGCCACTTCATACAATACATAAATATAACATACATCATCCAAAATACAATCCAGGTCCGACTACGGAACCAAAATAAATACAACCCCAAATGCATAGATCCCCGATCGTCCCAACTAGGCTCCACTACTAATCAACGGGGAAACGAAAACAACACAACGAACACGATCTTCATCGAGCTCCCACTTGAGCTGGGTTGCGTCACCTGCACTGGTATCAACGACACCTGCAACTAGTTTTGGAAGTAATCTGTGAGTCACGGGGACTCAGCAATCTCACACCCTCATGATCAAGACTATTTAAGCTTATGGGTAGGAAAAGGGGGTAGTGAGGTGGAACTGCAGCAAGCACTAGCATATATGGTGGCTAACTTACGCAAATGAGAGCGAGAAGAGAAGCAAAGCACGGTCGTGAACTACAACTGATCAAGGAGTGATCCTGAAACTACTTACGTTCAAACATAACTCCAAAGCCGTGTTCACTTCCCGGACCCCGCCGAGAAGAGACCATCACAGCTACACACGCGGTTGATGCATTTTAATTAAGTTAAGTGTCAGGTTTTCTACAACAGGATATTAACAAATTCCCATCTGCCCATAACCGCGGGCATGGCTTTCGAAAGTTCAAAACCCTGCAGGGGTGTCCCAGCTTAGCCCAACACAAGCTCTCACGGTCAACGAAGGATATTCCTTCTCCCAGGAAGACCCGATCAGACAAGGAATCCCAGTTACAAGACATTTCGACAATGGTAAAACAAAACCAGCAAAGCCACCCGGATGTGCCGACAAATCCCGATAGGAGCTGCACATATCTCGTTCTCAGGGCACATCGGATTGTCCAAACTTCCGATAGGCCAGCCCAGAGTTGCCGCTGGTGGCCATCGGCGGCTGACAAGTTGGACCAACACTCAGAGGAGCACTGGCCCGGGGGTTTAAAATAAAGATGACCCTTGAGTCTGCAGAACCCAAGGGAAAAAGGCTTAGGTGGCAAATGGTAAAACCAAGGTTGGGCCTTGCTGGAGGAGTTTTATTCAAGGCGAACTGTCAAGGGGTTCCCATTATAACCCAACCGCATAAGGAACGCAAAATCAAGGAACATAACACCAGTATGACGGAAACTAGGGCGGCAAGAGTGGAACAAAACACTAGGCATAAGGCCGAGCCTTCCACCCTTTACCAAGTATATAGGTGCATTAAAGTAAACAAGATATAATAATGATATCTCAGCAATATCCATGTTCCAACATGGAACAAACTCCATATTCACCTGCAACTAGCAACGCTATAAGAGGGGCTGAGCAAAGCGGTAACATAGCCAAACAACGGTTTTCTAGGAAAAGGTGGGTTAGAGGTTTGATATGGCAATATGGGAGGCATGATATAGCAAGTGGTAGGTATCGCAGCAAAGCAAAAGAGCGAGCAACTAGCAAGCAAAGTTAGAAGTGATTTCGAGGGTATGGTCATCTTTCCTGCAAAGTTCTCCGAGAAGACGAAAGCTTGACACTCGTAAGCGTATTCATCGGGTTCCTTGAACACGAACTCGTATCCCGGCTCTACTCAAGGCAAGAACACAAGCAAAGGAGACAACAATCAATCACGGTGCAATGCGCAAGCAACATGATGCAAAACATGGCATGATATGCGGGATGTGATATGCAATGCATATGCGTGCTTCGGAAGGGAAAGATTGACCCATGCCTCAACTTGGCAAACCAAGAGTGCCGTTGGAAAGATGAGTTGATTTCGGTCGAAATCAATATAAAGATCACCGAAATCGGATGCACGGTTTGCAAATGGCAAGCAAAACAATAATGGCACAATTCTGCGATTAACAGCACGATGCCACCTAGAATGTAACAAGAAACTAAGCTACTACACTCCAACCTAGCAACAAAGCACATGGCAGTGATATACTCAAGATGCTTGACAAAAGATGAACACTGAGCTACGGCTAAATCACACAAGAGCAGGTTCAAACAAGCATGGCAAAAGTGCAAAAGATAACATCATCTCAGACTTAGTGAAAATAACAATATGCCAGGAATTAACATCAGGAAGCAATGTTTAGAGCAAGATAACAACATGCTACAGGGTCAGGACATAGAAAAGCAAGGCATGGCATGAAACTACTCAAAGCATATAACAAAAGTCCCTTACTGACCATAAGCCAAAAGGGATCAGAAGATATGATGGCACCCATGTAAACATAGCAAGTTTCGTTAACAGATTCAGACTTGGCAGAAAACTGGACATTGCATAAACAGAATTATGAAGGCATGTTTACGAGCTCGATGCACTCAACATAAGGCATTGCATGATAAGCTAAGCATACTACCAGCAAGAAGACATGTTCAAGAAGATAACCATGGCAAGAACAATCTCATAGCATGCAAGGATCAACTACAACAACCTTGGCAAAATTGATTAACACGTAAACAATCTGCCAGGAACATTTTATAGCAAAATTAGAGCAAGATTGAGTCATGCTAGGGAACTCTATAAATGCAAACAGGGACATGGATGGATAGAGCACAACCATATCTCAAAATCATCCTTACTGAACATGCTCAAAAGAGGTATGGATCACTCTGTAGCAACATGAATACATGGCATAAAAATAACATCAGGGAAAAGACTTACTGAAATTCTAAGTCTCTGAAAACAGCAACATCATGAGAGCTACTTTGCATGCTTGTGCTAGTCACCACATTGATCACAAAAATACATGGCATACACCCCTATAAAGATGGCATGGCATAGCCCAAAACACATGTAAGGTTCAAGTTCATAGGAGGCACACAATAATCATGGCAAAAATGAAAAATGCTCATAATCTGATTAGAAACAGGAACTAACATTTTATAGCACTCTTGCAACAACATTTTAGGCATCAAGATGGACTCAAACAAGCATGGTGCAATGGAACAAAATGATGAGGACATCGTGATGAACATTTTGATATATCATATGCATGAAACGGATCTTCGGATGAGGAGTTATGATGCAATGAACAGGGGCATAAAATGCAAAAATTACAGGACTTGTTGGAATTTCGGGTCAACCTTGTTTGACCGGATCTGGATCTGGGCGCGTTCCACGAGGTTTGCCGGAGCAGTTCACCGGAGACGACAGGAGATGAGGAAGGAGATCGGAGAGCTTGGGGGGAACCGGATCCGGTCGCCGGAGTTGGAGAAGAGGGCCGGCAAGGTCGCGTCGGCGAAGGGCAGCGGGTCGGCGGAGGCCGGAGCAACGGGGCAGCGCGGGCGCGGAGGCGTGTCGGGTGGCGAGGCGCGCCGGGCGGCGGGTCGGTGGTGATGAGGCGGCGAGGCGCGTGGCGGTCGGCGGGCGGCGGGAGGCACGCCTCTCGGCGGAGACGGGCGGCGCTCGCGGCCGGGGCCTGCGGGCGCGGGCGGCAGAGATCCGGGCCCGGGCGAGCCGGCCTCGGGCCCGATGGGCCGCGGCGGGGAGGAGAGAGAGGCGCGGTGAGGTGTCACACCCTGATTGGCCCGGGGCGACGGCGCTGCTGAGGTGGCGGACGCTGATTGGCTGGAGTGACGTGGCAGCGGCGGTGGACATGTCCGGCGATGAGATGGACACGTCCGGCGGTGCGAGGAGGAAGAGGACTAGGGTTTCATCTGCAAAAATTCGAAGGGAGACCCAAATATATAGGTAGAGGGAGATAGGAGAGTCCAAATGAGGTGCGGTTTCGGCCACGCGATCGTGATCGAACGACCGAGAGGATGGAGGGGGTTTGGATGGGTTTTGGGCCACTTTGGAGGGGTGTTGGGCTGCAACACACACGAGGCCCTTACGGTTCCTCGGTTAACCGTTGGAGTATCAAATGGACTCCAAATGACACGAAACTTGAAAGGCGTTCTACCGGTGGTATACCAAGGCCGCTTGGCAAACCTCGGTCCAATCCGAGAAATTTTAACAATCATCAGTATGGAGTTTTTTCATGTGCTTTACACTAATATGGCCCAAACGGCAGTGCCACAAATAAGTTGCACTATCATTATCAACTCTGCATATTTTGGCTTCAACATTATGAATATGTGTATCATTACTATCGAGATTCAACAAAAATAGACCTCTCTTCAAGGGTGCATGACCTAAAAGATATTACTCATATGAACAGAACAACCATTATTCTCAGATTTAAATGAATAACCGTCTCGCATCAAACAAGATCCAGATATAATGTTCATGCTTAACGTTGGCACCAAATAATAATTATTTAGGTCTAGAACTAATTCCGAAGGTATATGTAAAGGTAGCGTGCCGACGGCGATCACATCGACTTTGGAACCATTTCCCACGTGCATCGTCACCTCGTCCTTAGCCAGTCTTCGCTTAATCCGTAGTCCCTGTTTCGAGTTGCAAATATTAGCAACAGAATCAGTATCAAATACCCAGGTGCTACTACAAGCTCTGGTAAGGTACACATCAATAACATGTATATCACATATACCTTTGTTCACCTTGCCATCCTTCTTATCCGCCAAATACTTGGGGCAGTTCCGCTTCCAGTGACCAGTCTATTTGCAGTAGAAGCACTCAGTCTCAGGCTTAGGTCCAGATTTGGGTTTCTTCTCCTGAGCAGCAACTTGTTTGCTGTTCTTCTTGAAGTTCCCCTTCTTCTTCCCTTTACCCTTTTTTCTTGACAATGGTGGTTTTGTTGACCATCAACACTTGATGCTCCTTCTTGATTTCTACCTCCGCTGCCTTTAGCATTGCGAAGAGCTCAGGAGTTGTCTTATTCATCCCTTGCATATTATAGTTCATCGTGAAGCTCTTGTAGCTTGGTGGCAGTGATTGAAGAACTCTATCAATGACACTATCAACAGGAAGATTAACTCCTAGTTGAGTCAAGTGATCATGATACCCAGACATTTTGAGTATATGTGCATATAACATCTACGCATAGACCTGGCTCGGATGCCACTGTTGGGGAACGTACTATTTCAAAAAAATTACCTACGATCACACAAGATCTATCTAGGAGATGCATAGCAACGAGAGGGGAGAGTGTGTTACTTACCAGAGATTCGATCGTCGATATCATCATACCTAGTTCAAACTCATTACCGGCAAGCCTCTTTACTCGTTCCGTAATGCATCATCCCGCAACTAACTCATTAGTCACATTGCTTGCAAGGCTTATAGTGATGTGCATTACCGAGAGGGCCCAGAGATACCTCTCCGATACTCGTAGTGACAAATCCTAATCTCGATCTATGCCAACTCAATAAGCACCATCGGAGACACCTGTAGAGCATCTTTATAATCACCCAGTTATGTTGTGACGTTTGATAGCACACAAGGTGTTCCTCCGGTATTCGGGTGTTGCATAATCTTATAGTCAGAGGAACATGTATAAGTCATGAAGAAAGCAATATCAATAAAACTAAATGATTATTATGCTAAGCTAACGGATGGGTCTTGTCCATCACATCATTCTCTAATGATGTGATCCCGTTCATCAAATGACAACACATGTCTATGGTTAGGAAACTTAACCATCTTTGATTAACGAGCTAGTCAAGTAGAGGCGTACTAGGGACACTATGTTTTGTCTATGTATTCACACATGTACTAAGTTTCTGGTTAATACAATTCTAGCATGAATAATAGATATTTATCATGATATAAGGAAATATAAAATAACACCTTTATTATTGCCTCTAGGGCATATTTGCTTCACTGCTCCCTCCATTCCTTTATATAAGGTGTATTTGTTTTTTAAAAAGTCAAACGAGTGCAAGTTTGATCGAGTTTTTAGAAAAATATATCAACATTCACAATATGAAATTTGTAATATTTGATCCATCGTGAAAAGTAGTTTCGTATTTTATCTACTAGGTATTGCAAATGTTGTTATTTTATTCTATAATCTTGGTCAAACATTCAAATGGTTGACTTGCACGAAAACCAATACACCTTATATTCTGGAACGGAGTACTTTCTAATGCAACAATCCATACATACATTTAGTCTTGCATCTCTCTCGAGGTCCAACTGGTCTTAGCGAAAAATCATGTGATATTCAGTGTCCTCCACACTCCAACACTGGCACCCATGCCCACCCACCAGATTAGGCCTATTTTTGGCAAATTCAATTCATGTTCAATAATATGCCACGTTGAAAAAACATTGTCGGTAAACATAGTGTCATGCGATGCACAATTTAGGAAATAATTAGCTCTAAGAACTCTGCCCACTAATCACCATACCTGATAATATCACAATTTAGGAATTAATCACCATGCCTGACATACAAAGTGGGTCTGATTATACAAAGGTATTTCTGGGAATATTCAGATATAACAAATTGTCACAAGAAATTAGCGGGTCTTACTTTTCCCACCCTTCGACCGCTAAAAGGAAAACCTGAATCAACACACTGAACTATCGCACATACTAGTAAACAACTTTAACACTCCCATGACATATATCGGCAAAGCTTGTGCAACTTACTTGATCATTACATCTTTCCCGCTGAGAGATAACAATTGTCTCCCACCACATTGTCTTTTAGCTTTTCTTATAGAGTTTTAACTTTTCCCTTACTCATCCATCTCTCTAGCGTTAGCGTTGGAAGACCAAGATATTTTGCATTAACAACTTCCAAGATGAATAGTGCCGACCAAAATACTAGAACACTTCTAGGGATTTACCAACTAGCTAGCAGGCGGTAACTGTCTCGTAAGCTGCCAATAGGTGCGCACTTAGGGGTTGTTGGGTTGGTTTCCACAAAAAGCTGCCTGACTCAGGCATCATTCTCATGCATTGGATTTTAGAGGCGTGAGGTTAGGATTGCTGCTTGACCGAGGAGCTGCCTATCAGAACTCCATCCAAACAGCCCCTTAGAGAAGAATGGAGGAATTATGTTGCCCATGTATTACAGAGAGGAACACGATACCTATACAACAGCCAGGACGTTGGCATTCCCTACATGCAGGGAAGTGGAGATCAGGCGCCGGGAGGTTAGCTAGCTACCTAAGGACCCGACCCTGTAGGTACAACAGCAACACACCTCATACACACATATACTGGTATAACACTTATCACGTTACAACTCAACACCCCCCCCGCAGTCCGAACATCGCCAGGAAGAACGTTCAGACTGGCTCGAGAGTCACAAAACACCGATGACGGCAACCCTTTGGTGATGATATCCGCAAACTGCGAGGAAGTCGGAACATGTAGAACCTGGGCTTCACCGAGGGCCACGCGATCGCGAACGAAATGAAGATCAATTTCGACCTGCTTCGTCTGCTGATGCTGCATCGGGTTAGATGAGAGGTACATCGCACTGACATTATCGCAATACACCACCGTAGCTCATTGTGGGGGGCGATGGAGCTCAGAGAGGAGTTGTCGTAGCCAGCAAGACTCGGCAACGCAGTTGGCGACGGCACGATACTCCGCCTCCGCACTAGAACGAGACATGATCGGTTGTCGCTTGGACGACCAAGAGATGAGGTTGCTGCCGAGGAACACGCAAAAACCAGAAGTGGACTTGCGAGTGTCGGGACACCCGGACCAATCAGCATCGCTATACGATATGAGGTCGTGTGAGGAGGAGCGATAGAACTGGAGACCATAGTGAGTGGTGCCACGAAGGTAGCGCAAGACCCGTTTGATCAACTGGAAGTGGGAATCAAGCGGAGCATGCATAAACAAACAAATCTGCTGAACGGCGTAGGTGAGATCAGGCCGTGTGAGGGTGAGGTACTGAAGGGCTCCAGCGATGCTGTGGTATTTGGAGGGATCGGAGAAGGGTTTGCCATCCGTACAGGAGAGCTTAGAGCTAGTGTCAATGGGCGTGGTGACGGGATGGCAATTAAGCATGCTAGCCCGATCCAAGACCTCAAGTGCATACTGCTCCTGAGATAAGAAAAGACCTGCAGTGTTGCGATGCACATTGATGCCGAGAAAGTGGTGGATATCCCCGAGATCACTCATGGAGAACTCGCGAGAGAGCGATGAGACGAGTGATGCGAGGAGGGTAGTGGTGCTGGCAGTGAGGATGATGTCATCGACATATAAAAGCAGGTATGCCATGGATGTTCCTCGGCGAAGAATGAACAACGAGGTGTCGCACTTGGAGGGGACGAACCCGAGAGTGCGGAGGAAGCCCGTGAAGCGGAGGAACCAAGTGCGGGGAGCCTGCTTGAGGCCATACAAGGACTTGTTCAGGCGGCAAACATGCGTGGGGTGAGCAGAGTCGATGAAGCCGGAAGGTTGTTGGCAATAGACAGTCTTGGCAAGATCACCATGGAGAAAGGCATTTTTGACGTCCATTTGGCGGATCGGCCAACTGTTCACCGTAGCAAGACTGAGGACGACGCAAATCGTGGTAGGTTTGACAACGGGGCTGAAGGTCTCCCCGTAGTCGACACCGGCCTGCTGCGTGAAGCCACAGACCACCCACCGCGCCTTGTATCGAGCCAGCGAGCCATCGGGATGGAGCTTGTGCCGAAAGATCCATTTGCCGGTCACCACGTGGACACCTGCAGGACAAGGCACCAAAGACCAAGTGTCATTCCGAATTAGCGCATTAAACTCGTCTAACATTGCGTCATGCCAATGGGGGTCTTTGAGAGCGGCACGGTACAAGGAGGGAAGCGGCGAAGGGAGCGTGGTGACAGAAAGATCAAAGTGGCGCTTGGGCATGGCAAATCCCTTTTTACCGCGAGTCTGCATCTGGTGTGGGTTGGTGCGTGGAGGGATGGGAACGGCACGGGGCGGCAGTGGTGGACTCGGGAGGAGTAGCGGCGTGCGTGAGGCAGGAGGCGGCGATCCCGAAGGAGGGGTAGGTGGAGCGGGCGTGCACGCAGCCGCGTTGGGGGCGCGACGTGAGCGGGAAGGTGGAGGGGGCGTGCATGCAGCAGCGTCGGGGGTGCTACGTGAGCGCGGGGGCGTGCATGCATGGGTGTGGGACCCCGAAGGTGGTTGCGCGAGCGAGCCGATTGGCGGGGGTGCGGGAGCGACATGCAAGCGCGTGGGTGTGGCTGGTGGAGAGGTTGGCGGGGCGTGGCGGGAGTGGCGGGTGATTGGCGGTTTGCGGCGGGGTCAGGATGTGACCCGTACGAGGTGGCAGGCACAGCAGGGCGGCCGGGATCTTCTGCGCCCGTGGATAAGTCTGCAACAGAAGCATAGGGAAACACACTTTCGTCAAAATAACATGCCGGGACGTGATGACTTTGCGCGAGGAGAGATCAAAACAGCGGTATCCTTTTTGCTCACGGGGATAACCAATGAACACACAACGTGTAGAACACGACGAGAGCTTGTGGGGGGCCGTAGCAAAGAGGTTGGGGTAGCAGAGACACCCAAAAGTGCGCAAGTGATCATAGGTGGGGTGTATGCCGTAAAGAAGAAAGTGGGGGGGGGGGGGGTGTAAAGTGGTGGATAGCACGCGGCGGTCGAATGTTGAGAAGTCTAGTGGCTGTATGGAGGGCTTTGACCCAAAATGCAGGGGGAAGTTGCGCTTGGAATAAAAGAGTGCGGAGGACGTCATTAGTGGTGCGGATGTGGCGTTCGGCCTTACCATTTTGTGGTGAGGTATGCGGACAGGTGAGACGGAAAGTGATGCCATTGGAGGAGAAGAAGTCACGAAGCGCGGTGGTGAGGAACTCTCCGCCATTGTCACACTGCAAACACTTGATCAGCACATGAAATTGAGTGAGAATGAAAGAAAGAAAGCGATGAAGCATGGCACATGTATCGGATTTGGCATGGAGCGGGAAGGTCCAAGAGTAATGTGTGTAGTCATCCAAAACCACAAGGTAGTACTTATAGCTCGAGAAACTAACGACCGGGGAAGTCCATAAATCACAATGTAATAATTGGAATGGTGCAGTGGTATAAGAAGTGGAGGTAGAGAAGGGGAGACGAGTGTGTTTGCCTAATTGGCAAGCGGTACATAATGGCGATGGAGAACTTTTATTACATGTAGTGGGAACATCAAAGGGAAAATAAGCTAAGGACGAAACGCCGGGGTGCCCGAGCCTTTTATGCCAAATATCCGAATACGAAACAGTGAAAGCCGCCGGGAGAGTACTGCTATGGTCGCCGGTGAAGCGGTAGAGGTCGCCGGAACTATTGCACCTCAGAAGCACCACCTTGGTTCGAAGATCCTTCACAGAAAACCGAGGGGGTCAAACTCCACAGAACATAAATTGTCACGCGTAAACTTGCGAAGGAGATAAGGTTTTGCACAATGTTAGGAGATAACAAAATATGGGTGAGATAGAAGGGCGGGGAGGGAGACGTGTGTTACCAATGGCGACGACGGGAAGACGAGCCCCATTACCGACAACAATATGACGAGAATCATGTGCTAACAAGGGATGAGACTCGATCAATGTACCTGGGTCCCCGGTGACGTGGGAAGAGGCGCCCGTGTCCATTATCCACTCGGCGCGGGGAGGAAACGCAGCGCCATGGCTTGGAGCAGCCTGGTACATGGCCGCGGCATCCCAGGAGTACGGCGAGGCGGTGTAGTGGGCAGGTGGTGCGGACGGGAGTGGAGAGGACGGAAGCAGCACTGGATAGGCGTGGTCTGATGCGCCGGGCCGAGGGCCGAGGACACCGGCCGAGTTGGGAGGCACCCAGGGCGCACGCGGGGGTGGGAAGGGCAGCCCCATGGGGGCAAAGTACCCCAGCCATGGCTGCTGGGAGTCCCGTCCGCCGCCAAGGGGGTCACCGCGACCACGGCCGCGGCCGCGCCCGCGTCCGCCTCCGCGCTCGTGTCCGCCTCCGCCGAGTTGGGGCCCCCGTCCGCCTGCAGCGGGAGGAGCGCCGCCGCTTCCGCCGCCGCCGCCGCTGCGATCAACGCGGTCACTGCGGCCGCCACCACCACGCTCGTCATGGACGGCGAGGACCTGAGCCCCTTCCGTGCGGGTCCGCTTGTCGAGGGCGAGTTCGGCGAGGACGAGGCGAGAGCGAGCCTGGGCAAAGGTCGGCAGCGACACGGTGGACTGAAGAATGGCGGCCTGGAGTTCAAACTTCTTACCGAGGCCGTCCAGCATCTGCAGAGTGAGAGTGCGGTCCGTGACGGGCTCCCGGACGTCGGCGAGGGCAGCAGCGATGCCTTGGAGGTGGCGGCAGTACTCGTTGATGGAGCGGTCGCCGCGCACGGCCGATCGGAATTCTTGGCCGAGATGCATGGCGAGCTCAGCCTCGTTCTTGAGGAAGTACTCATGGAGGCGTTTCCAGATCGTGAAGGCGGTGGAGTCGGCGGGCGCGACGATGTCGAGGAGATCGGTGGCGACGGTGGAGTAGAACCACAGGACGATCGTGTTGTCGTCATCCCGCCAGAGCGGGTCGGAGAGGCGGGCGGCGGCGCCGGCTTGTACGTGCGCCTCAGCGTCGTGCCATGCGAGGATGAGGTTGATGTAGTTCCTCCACCGGGCGAAGTTGGAGCCGTCGAGGGCCAGCTTGAAGTCGACGATATGGGTGATGCTAGCAGGGAGACCACCGGTGGGTGCGGCAACGCCAGGCACGGAGAGAGGGGGGGGGGGGGGGGGGGTGGGGGGGGATAGGTGCGAGGGGCAGACCGCCAGAGGAGAGAGATGAGTCAGGAGTGAGAGAGGCGCGAGGGCGCGCATCAGCAGTGGCCGCAGCGGCGGCGAGCTCTTCGGCCAAGAGGCCGTCGTCGGTGGCAATTGGCAGCGGGGGAGACTGAGAGTGGGTGTCCATGGGGAGGAGAACCTGAAGCTCTGATTACCAAGAAAAATGGAGGAATTATATTGCCCATGTATTACAGAGAGGAACACAATACATATACAACAGCCAGGACGTTGGCATTCCCTACATGCAGGGAAGTGGAGATCAGGCGCCGGGAGGTTAGCTAGCTACCTAAGGACCCGGCCCTGTAGTTACAACAGCAACACACCTCATACACACATATACTGGTACAACACTTATCATGTTACAACTCAACACTTAGGCCCCGTTCAGAACAAAGGAAAATCATAGGAGTTTTGGATGATAGGGTTCTCATATGAATTTTTCCTTTGGTACTGTTTGGAACACATGATTTTTTTTATCATACATTCGTTTGAAATTCCTACGGAGTGAGCTATTTCAAAGGAATTATGCAGGAATTTCTTCCCTTTGTGTCTACAATTACCGTGTTTTTTTTGTGTGACATCCAAATGACAATTTTGCAATTTCCTCGTGGTTTTAGTTTCATAGAAATCTTGGACACATGTCATCTCAATCCCTGTATTTCTCTATTCCTACATTTTGAACTCATGCATTCCAGATGGGGCCTTGCCAAAATACTGGTCGAACAAAGGACCTACCAAGATTACTTCGAGTATATCACTTAGAGGTAAGTTTTCTTACCAGTGCTTTAATTTAAACTACTAAAAAGGAGCGAAAAAGTAGACCCCATGGCCCATATAAACTTACATATATACGAGGTAGGTCTAAAGCACAAATTCACAATACCTTTATCCCAGCTAATCATCATACATAGCCTTCCGTTTTAAAACTCTCTCAGGCTTTGTTCGGTTACACCTCCCCATAGGGGGATTGGGGTGGATTGAAGGAGGTTTTGACTTGTAGAGGGTGTAATCCCTGCCAATCCCTCCCAAACCCCTTCATTTTCCCTGTCAACCGAACAGGCCCTGAAACATTCCTGGAAAAAACACTCTCACACGGTTATTCTTGATTCGCGCAATAACATACTTTATACCGGCCGCGCAAGATAAGATCAAAGCAAGATCGTGCACATCAACATCTAATTAATAACGCCACTCTTTAGTTTACTCCGTCCACAGATTTGGCAACAAGAGGCCATATATTTCATGACATGTACGAATCTCTATTTTTATTACTGTTCTCGGCTAGCTCTGCAACGTGGATCACCCAGTTTGGATTTGTCAATTGACGGGAGACAAGAACGTGACCGGTTGAGCTAACGTACTTGACTGGGTTCGTAGTTTAATTTTGCACTGAATTCGTGTCATTTGCTCGGGCGAGGAGCAGCCGCAAAAGGGTGTTAGAAAAATGGCAGTGGCAAGTGCTCTTGTCGCCCTCTTGGTAAAAGCGCAATGAAAAATGAACCGAAGATAAGAGTGATTGTGTAAAGAACTCTCGGTCGATAGATATGCATGACCAACCGTTCGTCGTGTTTAACTACTACTTGACAGTGGTTTATTTTATGTGAATGCCCATTGATTCGTATATGTGGTGCGTCATGGTGCATGCTCTCTTGTCGCTAAAATAGGTGACTAAGCTTGTACATCTGTACTCTCCCCTGAATTAAGTGCAAGTAAAGTGCATCAATGTTTTTCTTAAGGTGGTAAAGTGCATCAATAAGAAGAGTCGACACCCAAAGTAAGAAAGCTAATAATACTTATAAAAAAGTATAATTGTAAATCTTAAGGAGACTACCTTTTTGTGTTCGGTTATGTTAATCAAGCGTGCGTGTTGTGTAAGTGCTCAATTAATGGTTAAACGAAAAATGGCAACTTCATTACTATTCCCTATGCATGTAAAAGCTTAAATGATACTCCCTCCGATCCAAAATAAGTGTCACAGTTTTGAACCGGGGTTAGTTTGAAAATGCGACACTTATTATGGTTGGAGTACTTATTTTAAGGCTTGGAACCATATAACAAATGTATAAAAGGAGTATATATATACAAGGGGAAAAAGAAGAACGAACAAAACAAAATCTTGCTAACCAAGAAAGCAAGCAAAAGGCTATCCAATTGATTTGGCGTGGCTTTTTGTACTCTGGGTGGAGCGGCGTTCCCTGTGACGCATCGACGTCATGGAGTCTCGGCGATGGATGAGTGATGATGAATGCGCGTAGGGAGGAGGCGTTGTCTGCCGCCGTGGGGGCGTCGACGGTAGGCCTGGGAAGGTCGATGCGTCAGTACCTGCTCTGAAGATGGATTGATGGAAAATGGCGACGACGATCTATGAAAGTGCATCAGACCGGTTTGTGTCCCAGACCCGGTATGTGGCTTGGTCGGGGCCTCCGGCATTAGATGTTAGGCTAGGTGAGAGGTCTGGGTATTTGGCTCACACTTTTTGCACCCCTTCATCAATGGATAGGAGTAGCGACAGATGTTGCCAAGATGGAGGCTTCAGAGATATTGATGTATTACTTTGTAAGGTCTTTTTGAATAATCAATAAAGTGCTTGTATGCATCTCCTAGATGCAGAGGCCGGGGGTCATCCTCCTTTAAAACAATAATATAAACTGCTATATAAAATGGCACAACACACGATTGGAAAACATAAGCACAGTCGGCTTTGTAGATTATTGGGTTTGTGTTCTCTTCAAAAATATTAAGTACAACATAGAGGTAGATACATGCACACATCTGTCACCATATGCACGCACTCATACCATGTATACTAAAGCAAGATTCATTGTCACCAAAGCTTCCTTGCATCAAATAACGCCCCCCTCTTGAAGAATAACCTAACTTTATTGAGACACCCAACATGTCAAGTCTAAGGTTCAATTCCTGGTGCGTTAGCCATACTACCAATGGCAGATTCTTTGTGTTCTCTTATATTTTCCGGTCATCTATTTGTTTATAGCTTTTCAAAAAAAAAAGTCTAACTTATACGCAAACCAAATCAATCCATTATTGTGAAGTCCCCTATGAGTCTCCAAATGCCCTCAAATCTCCAAGGAGGAGTTGGGTATCCTCTTAAGACCTATAACACTGCTTTGTAGGGATGCATTGTTTCTATTGTTTTGGCCGCAACGTTTATCTCTTCAAACATGTAAGTCAGGAGAGCTAGGCGCTCTCCCAGGGCCTTTGATTTTGGAGCGATTGTACCTTTCACTCATTTCATTCCAAACTAATACATGTTTAAAATTTGTCCTGAATCGAACTTCTCTATATTTACCGAGTTTATAGAAAAACAAAGTAATATCTATAACGTAGCATGAAAATATATTTTTATGATGAATCTAATGAGACTAACTCTTTTTGCGGGTGATAGTGATACTAAGTTGCTATTTCTCTTATGTGTGTGGGTGAGAGGGACTAATTTGGTGTTTTAGATGCTGATATATTTATCTATAGACTTGTTTAAGCTTTAAAAAGTTTGCTATAACTTCAATTAATTCATGATGGAGCGAGTAACTCCTTATCAGTACATGATCTCTTTTTTCAGTTAGAGTGCATCCATGAACTCTAGCCTATAGTATCCTCTATTGCTTTGTTTGACTGTTGATGGTTATATTGGTTTTTATTAGCTCCTATAGACATCATATTTAACTAGGTTTATCTCACAACTCCTTTTATTTTCTTGGGTTTGATCCCTTGTTTTGTCTCGTTGTGCTTTTGGTCTCGTTTTGTTCGGGCCTGTGTTCAGGCTTTGAGGTTGCATGCTTCCTAGGTGTCATCATGCTTTCTTGGCGTCCGTGCTTGGGACCACGGTCGTTCTTACGTTAGACTTTTGTACCAACCGTATGATCCGAACATGGACACGGTACACACGTCAGGGCTTTATGTTAGGATTTTCTACCAAGCTGGTTAGCTGGTGGATCTTAGGGACCGACTACTGGCTCGAATCCGGCCGAAGTTGGATGCACGTGGAAGTTGTGTTGTCAAGCGTGTCTCGATCTTTTGTATATACGACCACAAAGACATATGTAGTTATGTACCGCAAAACCTATCCAATGCGAAGATGACACATGGAGCACTAAGATATTTGTGATGGTATGTACTATTACTCGATCACCCCTAAAATGGATTGTGTCTGTCATGTAACTCACTATAATAGAATTATTTACTTGGCAACCTTTGTTTTTAATCCAAGGCCATATAAATAAGGAGAGATGATAGTCTATTAGGCATGAATGAGGGAAGAATAGAAGACGATAGGCCATAACTTGCGGACATGGAGTATTTGCACCCGAGCTCAAATGCTCCTAGTGAACAGTAAATTAAGGAAAAATAGTAAAAAAATCTGTTTTTTTTTGGTAACTTTGATAGATGTTCTATGTGCGTGCAACGAATTATCATGAATGAACATTCATGGAAGTCGTGGCAAAGAAACGATACTTCAAAAATGCTATTTTTGAAAGCATTTTGGAGTATTGATTTTTTTTTGCCATGACTTCTAGGAATGTCATTTCGTGACGAAAATTTTCAAGCATATAAAACATTTGTCAAAGGTTACCAAAAGAATTGAAATTTTTAGATTTTTTTCATTTCTTTCTATTTTACTGTTCACCCGAGCTCATTTGAGCTCGGGAGCCGAAGAACACTTTGGTAACTTGCCCAATATCTCCGTGGCCCATTGGGCAAAGGTGACTTGTAAATAGTATCCAACTCTGCAAATGCTATGTCTCGCCCAAACCGAGTCCTATTAGGCATCGCAAATGGGCAGGAACTAGTGGGCCAGTCCAACATAGTAGCGGCAGGCTTCTATTTTCTTTGGTTTTTGTCCGCTTTTTCCCTTGTTTTTTTGGTTTTCACTATTCCTTTTATTTCTTTGGTTTTTGGTTCTTTTCTCAGATTTACTTTTTTCCTAACCGGTTTTCATTTTTTTATTGCATCATTTTCTAGTTTTTTCCTTTTTTCAACAGGTTATCAACTTTTTTTCATGCACAATAAAAGTTTTTGGTATACATGAGGGACATTTTTCTATACATGCTTAACATTTTTCTAAATACATGATTAAGTTTTTTATATATGTTTTAATGTCTACTTTTTCCATAAATGTAATACATTTTTGTTTTAATGTATACATCAAGAATATTTTTCTATGCACTTTAGACGTTATTCAAATATATAATTAACACTTGTTTTCCCAATATATATTTTGATGTCTATTTTATTCATATGTTTAACATTTTTCGTGTACACTATTAATTTTTTTAGACACATTTAATATTTTGTAACTACATAATTAGCATTTATTTCAATTTACATTTCAATGTCTACTTATTCATAGACATTATACATACTCTAAGAATATTTTGATATACACGTTTAGCATTGTTCAAATACATAAACATTTGTTTTCAAATATATGGTGTCATGTGTTTGTTTTTCATGTATGTTTACATTTAAAGTATACACCGGTAACTTTTTTCAAATATGTGATTTTTCTCAGTATATGTTTTAATGTCCACTTTGTTTCATGTGTGTTGTACATTTGTTGTATACATCAGGAACATTTTATAAACATGTTTAATTTTTTCTCAAATACATGGTAAACCATTTTTTACAATCTCATGTCCATTTTATTGAAACACATGAATATTGTTTTGTTACAATTTTTTTGACGTTATCAATATTATACTCTCTCCGTCCCAAAATAAGTGACTCAATTTTTTTTAAAAACAAGTGACTCAATTTTATACTAACTTTAGTACAAAGTTAAGTCACTTATTTTGGGACGGAGGGAGTATAAAACTACAGTAACAATCATCTGTACACTGCATTAACGTTCCCTCAAAATCACAGGTGTATGAATTTTGTAATCAAAATTTAGTTTAAAATATATGTATGAAAAATTGTTTGTATTTTCAATAATTGCATATGGAAAATTTGATAAAAACATTTCAAAATATAAACGAAAGAAATTAAGCAAATGCATAATGTCGGCCTCACAAAAATTACTAAGCCAACCCACTAACTGGCTCTCTGAGGAGATGCCATCTTCCCTCTCGTTAGGGTTCCTTTGTTTCCTCTTGGAGGCGACTCGCCGCCGCTGAGGTTTTTGATCTTCCCTGCCGCCGATCTCCTAGAAGGGCTGGCCTGGCTTCTTGCTTCCGATCCTAGGGGTCGAAGCGAAGCTCGGACCGGCAGGACGAGGGCTCGACGGGCATAGGGTTCCGCTACAACAACTCGATCGTTCGCAATCGGGTTAGGGACTTCCATGGCTTCAGAAAAGGCATCCGGATCAGCAGAGACCAACGATGTCGAGAGGATGATGAAGGAGTTAGGGCTACGCGAGGAGGTTCTGGATGACGTCGTTTTTGACGAGAAAGAGGCGCCCCAAGAGGCCGCTCGATGGTTAGCTCTGGCGCGGGTTCATACAGATAAAACCTATAGCCAGACCTGGTTCTACAGAAACATGCGTTCTGCGTGGGATCTGGCGCAAGAAGCAAAGTTCAGGCCTCTAGAGGATAATCTCTATACCATTCAGTTTTCATGCTTGGGGGATTGGGAAAGAGTTACCCAAGATGGGCCGTGGAATTTCCGAGGGGATGTTGTCATCATCAAGGAATACGATGGGGTGACAAAGCCATCAACTATCAAACTGGACACCATAGATATATGGATTCAGATCCACGATGTTCCGGATCTGTATGCTCACCTAGTAGCACCGTTGGCGGCAAAGGTAGGAGATGTGCTGTTTGCAGAGCCCCAATACTAGGATTTTGCTGGAAACTTCTACCGTGTGTGGGTCAAAATAAATGTTACGAAGCCCCTCAAGAACGCAGTCTCCATGATCCGCGATCAAAAGCGCCAGATCTATAAAGTCAAGTACGAAAAGCTGCCAGATTGGTGTGCGGTTTGTGGTATGTTGGGGCATCTCTTTAAAGAACATGGTGACGGGATTCATCCTCCGTCGGCCTTGGTATTCAAAGAGCTCAGAGCAGATTGGTATATGCGCACCGGTCGTGGCCCTGGCCGGGGTCGAGGACGCCGAGGAGGCCGCCGAGGAGGCCGCCGAGGAGGGCGTGGAGGAGGAAGAAACAACACACCCCGGTATGATGATTTTGAGGAGCCACTAGAGGAACAGCATGACGTTGATATGCTTGATCCTAGCAGGAAGAGATCAAACAACACAGTGCAAACTGGAGGGAGTAGTGGGGTTGAGCAGATTGTAGGGGACCTTAAAAACAACCAGCTTGCAATAATCCCGCAGGCTGCACCTGCGATGAGTCCACCACCGAAGAGGGATCCAAAGAGGTCAAAGGCAAACAATGACGGCAATGATACGGCTCTGGCTACAAAGAATTTGGCGGGCTCACAAGATGGGTGCCGCCGGGCCCAATGAGTATTATAAGTTGGAACTGCCGCAGGGCTGGCAAACCCGCGACAGTTCGCGAGCTTCGTGATCTAACGAAGCGTTTTGCCCCCTCTATATTATGTATTCTTGAAACTCAGATAGAGGGCTCTAGAGTCGAAAGTATGGTAGACAGTCTAGGTTTCAATAAAAGTTTTGCAGTCAGTAGTGTTGGTAGGAGTGGTGGTCTTGGTGTATTTTGGAAAGGTTCAATAAAAGCTAAAGTTATTGGTTATTCCCAGTATCATATAGATATGAAAATAGACGAACTCGTCAACTCCCCTTTTCGGTTGACCTTTGTTTATGGTGAGGCACAAGTCCCAGAGAGGTACAAGACATGGGATCTACTACGAGGCATTGTTGCAGCAAGTACACTACCGTGGGCAGCAATGGGAGATTTCAACGAGGTGATCCATGCTAGTGAACACGACGGTGTGGGCAGCCGGAGCCAAGTTCAAATGGATGCGTTTAGAGATGCTTTGGACACCTGTGGACTTTCTGACATAGGTTTCAAGGGTAATCCATGGACTTTTAAAAAGAAGGTGACAGGGGGAACTTATACTCGAGTCCGGCTTGACAGATGTGTAGCTACAGCGGATTGGACGCTCGCAATGCCACATGCAGAATTGAGTCATGAAAATGCAGCAGCATCCGATCATGTAGCCCTGTTACTCAGGTTGAGCAATGTGCATGCATGCACCAGTAGGCCCAAGAGCTTTAAATACGAGGTGATGTGGGAATCCCATGATGAGCTAGCAAACAAAATCGCTGAAAGCTGGGGTAAGGGACAGGGAAACACTGTTCAGGGGATTAAACAAAAGCTGGATTCACTGTCATCCGATCTGTCTGCATGGGATCGGAATGTATTTGGGAATGTGAGACGTGAGATTCGATGCTTGCAGCAGCAACTTTCCATCATGCGCGCTGACCCTGGTCGGAAAGAACCTACGCATGCAGAGATCAAGATCTGCGATAGGCTGGTAGAACTTTTTCACAGAGAAGAGATTTTATGGCGTCAGAGGGCGCGTGTTGAGTGGCTCGTTCACGGTGATAAGAATACTTATTTCTTTCATTTACGAGCAAGCAGACGTAGACGGAAAAATCAAATTAAGTCATTGCAACTACCAGATGGGAGAGTTACAGAGGAGATTTCAGAGATGGAGGCGCATGCTACAGAATTGTATAGTAACTTATACACGTCAGAAGGAGTGCATGACATGAACCGAGTCGTGGACGTGGTGCCGAGAAAAGTAACTCCGGAGATGAATCAGATATTAGAAGTGGCATATACCCAAGAGGAGGTAAAGGTAGCACTCTTCCAGATGTTCCCAACAAAAGCACCAGGTCCTGATGGATTTCCTGCCCATTTTTTTCAACGTCACTGGGACGTGTGTGGCTCCGAAGTCACAAATACTGTCCTTCGTATAATCAATGGGACAGAATCATCGGAGTTCATTAATAGTACAATTCTTGTCTTAATACCTAAGGTAAAAAATCCCACGTCTTTGACACAGTTCAGGCCTATTTCACTTCGCAATGTTCTTTACAAGATAGCCTCCAAGGTCATATCAAACAGGCTAAAGCTAGTACTTCCTGACATTATCTCAGAAGAGCAATCAGCATTTGTTCCAAGCAGGCTTATTATTGATAACATCATCGCAGCTTATGAATGTCTCCATTTTATGAAGAGAAATAAAGCAAAGAAAAATAGACATTGTGCTTTAAAACTGGACATGATGAAGGCTTACGATAGAGTTGAATGGGACTATCTCGAGAAGATGATGCTAAAACTAGGCTTCACAGAGAGATGGGTGAATATAGTGATGAGCATGGTAAGATCTGTCAAGTTTTCTGTTTTGTTCAACGGTAAGAAGCTACAGGAGTTCATACCTACTCGTGGGATTCGACAGGGAGACCCGATTTCCCCTTACCTATTCCTGATTGCAGCAGAGGGCCTTTCGTGCCTTTTAAAATCCATTGATGAGTCATCCAACATAGGTGGGATACAGGTGGCACCTTCGGCGCCACCAGTCAATCACCTATTATTCGCTGATGACAGCCTGCTGTTTTTTAAGGCTGGTGCAGAAGGGGCTAATGAGGTAAACCAGTTGCTGAACACATATTGTCAGGCTTCGGGCCAAAGGATCAACCATGGCAAATCATCGATATTTTTCAGCAAAAAATGTCCGGAAAGCATAAGGCATGAGGTTAAAGTATTACTGCAGGTTCCGAATGAGACCTTGAGTGCTAAATATTTGGGAATGCCTTCTGAAGTGGGGGCCTCCAAAAATGATGCTTTTAAGTACCTGAAGGATTATCTGTGGAGTAAAGTCCAAGGATGGATAGAGAAAACAATGTCTTCAGCAGGGAAGGAGGTGCTAGTCAAATCAGTGGCCCAATCAGTTCCAGTTTTTTCCATGTCTTGCTTTAAGTTGCCTAGGGGATTGTGTGAGCACTTGAATATGCTAATACGGAAGTTCTGGTGGGGAAGTAAAGATGGCAAAAGGAAACCTAATTGGGTCTCACGGGAGGCAATGACACAACCTAAGAGCATGGAAGGATTGGGTTTTAAGGATTTTGAATTATTTAACTTGGCTTTGTTGGCAAAGCAAGCATGGAGAATATTACAGAGTCCAGAAGCTCTTAGTGCTCGAATCCTTAAAAGTGTTTACTTCCCAGACACTTCTATTTTGCTCGCTGAGTTGGGCAATCATCCAAGTCAAATCTAGAGAGCCATAGTTGAGGGGCGGGATATATTAAAGCAAGGTTTGATTCGAACCATTGGTAATGGCAGCTCTACCAACATATGGTCGGACAACTGGATCCCTAGAAAGGAGATGATGAGGCCTTTTGGAGCAAGAGTAAATAACCCCCCAGAATTGGTATCCGAATTGATTGACTCAACTTCGGCGGCTTGGGATCTGGCTAAGTTGGCAGAAATCTGCTTGCCGATTGACATACACACAATATTACAAATACCTATCTGTACTAGCAATACTCCAAATACTTGGCGCTGGTTTTATGAGAAAAATGGGTGCTTTTCTGTCAGATCTGCTTATAGGATGATGATTGACACCAAACTGCGAAGAGAAGCCTGGCTTGATGGTTCTTCTGGTTCGTCAAGCACCGATGGCGAGGCATTATCATGGAAGTTACTTTGGAAAACCCAAGTCCCCGGTAAAATTCGAATGTTTTTATGGAGACTTGCAAAACAATCACTCCTTGCAGAAGATGTCCGCGCACACAGGGGGATGGCCTCGTCCAGAGCATGTGGGTTGTGTGGCGCGCAGGACTCCTGGCGTCATTCCATGTTGGAATGTTCGATGTCTCGATGCGTTTGGGCTTTGGTTGCTGCAGAGCTGGCGGAGCATCTTTGTGCAACGACGGAGCCAAATGCAAAGCAATGGTTGTTCACTATGATCGACACATTGTCACACGACGCGTTTATCCGACTCGCAGTCACACTCTGGGCATTGTGGTGGGCGAGAAGAAAGGCAGTACATGATCAAATTTTCCAAAGTCCGTCCGCAACTCACCAGTTCATCACTCGGTTCATTAGTGAGCTGGAGCTCCTACCAACATCAGGGAAGAAGCACGCGGCAGGTCTGAAACCAGCTGTAGTTAGACCCAAAGCACCTCCTGTAGGGTATGCAAAGATCCATGTGGATGCTGCAGTCTCAAAAGTTCATGCAAGGGGAGCAGCAGCTGCAGTTTGTCGAGACGAAACAGGAAATTTTCTGGGAAGCTCAGCCCTGGTGCTCAAGGGAATAACAGATGTAGCGACCCTGGAAGTTCTAGCTTGTAGAGAGGGTTTAGCTTTGGCAGAAGATCTCTTGCTCTAGGATTTTATCATCGCTTGTGACTCAAAACAGGTAGTCACTGATATTGAGAAGGCAAGCAAAGGGAGTTATGGGGCCATCATCCACGAAATCAAGGATAGAACGCGTAATTTTAATTGTAATTTTATCTTCGAAGGTAGAGCAGCAAATCATGATGCTGATAGATTAGCCAAATACTCGCATTCCTTGGTTCAGGGAAGACATGTCTGGATGTCAATACCACATGATTCATTTTGTATTCCACAAGTTGTGGACTATGAGCAATAAAGTTTTGTTATACCCCTAAAAAAAGCTACTGTCTGGCACCGAACGAGACATAACCGTGCGAGCTCCTAAGTGGCGCCTTAAGTTCCAGATGGAGAAACTGGCGCCCACATGCACCACCTTGGCAGGCCAGCTCATTAAACCATCGCTCCCACGCTCGCTCCAGCTTCATTCGCTCGATCAACTCGCTTGCTTGCAATTTGTTTGGCTGTGGTGCCCTACTGGTTCAAGAAAAAAAAGGCCTCCATTCTTTTGCGATTTGAGTATGTTGGTGATATAAAAAATCATAGATTTATTAAATGTTCAGCGGTTTTGAAAAGTTAACGAAATTTTAAAATATATCACACAAAATAAAAAAAAATCATGATATTATGAAAAAAGTTCAACGATTTTTTACAAGTTCGACAATTTGAAACAAGTTCATCGAATTTGAAAAAAATCATTAATTTTCAAAATAGTTAATTGAATTTGAAAGAAAAAGTTCATCAATTTGAAAAAATTTGATCAATTTATTTTTTTATAAAATTATTCACGAATTTGAAAGAAAATTACCTATTCAAAAAAAGTTCATCGAATTTGAAAAAATCATCAAGTTGATTTTTTTATTGATTTTAGAAAAAAGTCCATTTATTTTGAAAACAAATTCATTTCTTTTCAAAAATATTCACGACCTTGAAGAAAGTTCGGGCATTTAGTAAAAGAGCAAGAAACACAAAGTGAAAAAAGGAAAAATAAAAAAACCCGTTTCAAAAAAAGGAAAACTGGTTTGGGGATAAAGAATAAAAGACAGAAAAGAAGTATGTAGGCACAAGTGTCGGACTGTCCTAGTGTGTGGTGCACTGCTCTCTGAACCTGGAGCTCCCAAGTTCAAACCCCGCCGCGCACACCCTTTGATGCTGCAGTTTGAAAAAAGAGAGGAGAAAACGGCCCCGCACATCGCGGTGGGGTGTGTGCACTCGTATGCGAAAAGTGAAGAAACGGGCGCATAAGGATAAGGTGTCATTTAGGATTTGCCCATAACCGTGCCCCTCCAATTCTAGTCGTTTTTGCGCACCATGGGCAAGCTACTTGGGCTCACTAGTGATAAAATAGCACTGTTCCTCCACATGTAATGGACCTTTCTGCTAGAGTTATATGCAATTTTCTTGACAATCCATCCTGGAGGTTTCGCCTTTTTTTATTTCTCTTCCCTTTTATGTTTTTCTCTACATGTTTTTCATTTTCTGGACATCCTTTGATTTTCCTTTGAATTTTAGAATATTTTTCTGTCCGTATTTTGGCGTTCTTTTCCTATTTTTTTCTTTGCGAAATTATTAACATTTTTTCAAATACCTTATTTTATATAGTGGGAATATTTTAAAATACATTATTTACATTCTTGAATATTTTATAAAATCATGAATAATTTTAAATTTATTAACCTTTTCATTCAAATTCATGAAGTTTTTTCTATTCTGGACACTTTTAAATTCGCCATTATTTTAAAAACATGAAGACCATTTACATGTTTGAAAATTTATTCAAGTACATGTTAAAAAAAATTAAACACACGTTGAACGGTTTTTTGAATGGTAAAAAGAATATTTGTTTAGGTAAATTTTTTAATTATTTTAGTAATTTTTTAATAAAATTCACGAACATATTTGAAATACGTAAACTGTTTTGAAATGTCAAGAGTAGTTTTTTAATGGTACAAGACATTTTCTCAAAATAGCACAATAATTTTTCATGATATAAACATTTTGAGAAAAATGTTATGACAGTATTTTAAAACGCATGAGCATTTTTTATAAATGTCAAAAAGATTTTTTCAATGTACTGATACTTTTTAAAATGTCAGGAATATATTTACTAAATGTACGGATACTTTTTAAATGTGACAAACATTTTTTGGCTACTATGAACATTTTGAAAAAAATTGCACAAAGATTTATTTTAACACCACATGATGACTTTTTAGACACGTTATGGGTATCTTTTAAAATGTGAAATATTTCAAGTCAATTTTTTTAATAAAAGTCATATGGAAAAGAAATAATAAATAAAAATAACTGAACATGACATAATACGTAAACTGGTCATCTAGCTCTCCTCGACCGAATTCTGCCCTACCTCCAGTCAATCCCCTTCGCAATTCTTCTTTTTTCTCCCCCCCCCCCCCCCCCCCCCCCCCTTTTCCCCGGTGAGTTGTTACTCCCCGAGAGTCTCTCCTCTCTCTCTTCCCTCGTGCACTGCTGCGAGGGCAACAACCGCCATGGCTGGAGGGCGATAGGTGATAATGGCAATGGCAAAGGTGCTGCAAGCCGCCACTACTCACGTGAGCTGCTACAAGCTCCGTGCCAGTGCTGCGAGGCGGCGCTTTTTCGTGCTGCCAGAGGGCTGCAAGGCAACCACAATGCCATCCGAGTTGCAATGGGGGACCATAATGTTGCCCATGTTGCGATGAGAGACCGCAACATCATCCGCGTTGCAATGGCCGACCGCAATGTCGTCCATGTTGCAATGATAATGATGTGATATGATCCAGTTGCTCCAAACACAAGACCGAACAGTTGTCTACCTGCATGATCTTTGCAAAATATCAGCCGGCCAACGTATAGCGCGGTCCTCATGTTAAAGTGATGTTACTGTGGGTGAAAAAGACACTTCCTTTTTTCATTTCATAACAGATGGACAAACATACAATGTTTGGTACAGCTTAAAAGACATAGATCAACCGAACCCACGAACTTGTCTAGTTAAACTTTTAATTGATTCTGACCCATGGGATTGCCCCATTTTTAACTACAAATGTATCTTAGATAATTTATGACCACAGTTTTTTTAGGGTTATATAACTGTATTACTTTTCCTTGTTATTCAGGCGATGAACTGATGAATTTATCAGAAGGTTCTCCATGTGGACTCGTGCATTTCCAGCTGCGGCGGCTGCTCGCACTCCATGTCCACCTTCGCCATGGCGTTCCCGAACAAGGCGTCACCGCCGACGTCTCTCGGCAGCTGGCTGCACCCGGCGAACGGCGCCAGTGCCTTCTGCATGGCGGGGTTCGCAGAGAAAACGGTGCCGAGCAACCCCGGCGCCGCCGCAGCCGCCCATGGGAGCATGGCGGCCGCGCCCTGGTTTGCCGCCGCCAGCCAGTTCATGTACGCGCCCATGTCGATCCGGTGGCCGAAGTTGTCGCCGGAAGCGTTCGCACCGGCCGGGGCGAAACCGCCGAGCATGGAGGAGACGTCGATCTCCCCGAGCTCGCCGAGGGAGGCGTGGGCTTCGTTGCATGGGGAGTCCATCTCGGGGCTGTCGTGTGGGTGCCTCATCTTCATTATCTGGCTCTTCTTGAACACCCTGCACACCACCCATTCCTCCTTCGAAAACCAAAGACAAAGGAACATTTCACACAACCATATCAGTAACAATCTAGTTCAAACTTAGAATATTTGTTGCAACATTTTCTATAACAAGTTGCAGTTACTTGGCCTAATTAAGAGATGTTTCTATGTATACCTTGTTGGGTTTGTATGGGAACTTGTTCTGGATCCTGTACTCGTGCATGACCCAGCTGGTCTTCTCGCCCTTAGGAGCCCTTCCTCCATAGAAGACTAGGGTTTTCTTCATGCCGACGAGCCTGCCGCCGTGGAAGATCTCCTTGTCCTTGCCGGTGGTCTTCCAGTAGCCGGATTCGGTGGCGCGGTTCGTGCGGATGCCGGTCGGGTATTTCCGGTCGCGCATGCTGAAGAAGTACCACTCTTTCTCCCCCATGCTAGCTTTGCCTGCAGACGTACATCCATCAATAATTTTTAGTGCACGTACATCCATCAATTGCCAACCAATGTACGTAGGTCGTATGGGCCGGTGTATGCCAACTTGACATTGACAACGACGACGACTAAGTTTTAGTACGCCTAAGTAACTACCATGTAAATCTAGAGTAGTGCGTACATAATAGTGACGGCTTGAATATGTGCATGTTATCAACTAGGTCAAGGCATTAGAAGTCTCACCAAATCGAGAAAAAAGAGGGAGGCCACAAGTAAACAAGATGGTTGAAAAGCAACTGGCACTAGTTCCGGTTTAATTTGCACACAAGAGTGAATGGCCAAAAAACAAAATCCAGGAACGAGCACAAAAATATATACGTGGTTAATTGGCGGATTGCACAAATTCAAATCAAGTTTCTTTCCCTTATGGTACGAGTGAATGTGCAACGGGAAGGATTAGCTGGAACTGGAACTAAGCACTTACTTGGAAGGTCCCATGGCTCGCACTTGTTGAGATCGACGTCGGCGATGGCGCGGGTGGCGAAGGAGAAGTCGGAGACCTTGCGGCTGAGGTAGTAAGTGATGAGCTCCTCGTCCGTCGGGTGGAACCGGAACCCCGGGGGAAGGCCCTCCTCCATCATGACCTTGGATTCCGGCGACACCCGCTGGCTCTCCGCCGGCCGACTGCACAGTACACAGTCCAGCAGCAGGAGCAGCTCAGCTCAGCTCAGCAGGCAGCACAACGATCCATGGCAGAAGGAGAGACCGCGTGCTTATATACATCATCAACGAGGGCGCACATGTGTACGTGAAGACAAGAAAATGGAGTAATTAAAGTCACTCTTGTTGCGCATACTTCTAGAGCCCTGTTCGAGGTCTCAACAACCACGGCTAGGAAAGGTACGGGGAGGATTATTGGCGACGGCGACAGGCGCGTATCCGGCGAAAAGGTTGGAGGAGGGAAGATCCACCCGTCGATTGCACGCGTGGGGGCTGCATGCATGGGTCTCTGTATGTGGGTGTCTCGTGTTTTCCGGCCAACTCCAACCACTCCCCACCCACCGGAGCTAGCCACTTCTCCGGCGAAACGGCGACACGGCCAGCCCTGTAGCCAGCTAGGCACGGCGACGTGACAGGAATAACTAGAGTTTCTTAGTGGCAACGAATTACGACACTGTACTTTGAGTTGCTGAGACGATTGGCACGCAATCAGAAAGACGATTGTCGTCGGCGCTACACGTATGTGTGATCGGCTTGCACCCTCGCACGTGTGAAAGTGACTGGCGGTGAATCAAGATGCGTTATATATATCGTACGTCTAGATTGGTGGTTGCGGTGCAAGAGGGTGGTCGTGGGGAATATATTCTTCATCGATCATGCAGGTTTGATTATGCCCTCCCGACCGGTTGGTTAATCTCCGGAGCCGATCCGATTAACAATGTCAAAAGATGCAACAAAGTGGAATCAAGGTAAGAGAATGGAGGAAATGTGACATGCTAAAATTTCCCATCCGAGTAGGAGTATACTTTTGGGACCAATTGTCATTTTGCCCTCGCGGTCTAGGGACTAGGGAGTTATCTTTCATTTTGAAGAAAAACCTTTGTATAAAAGATCCCTAGGCAAAAGAGAAATATAAGTGAGTCATTTCCGAA
Source organism: Triticum urartu (assembly GCF_003073215.2). Lineage (NCBI taxonomy): Eukaryota > Viridiplantae > Streptophyta > Magnoliopsida > Poales > Poaceae > Triticum > Triticum urartu. The sequence continues at coordinate 53,242,499 of NC_053025.1, read as the reverse complement.
AATTTTAAAATAAGTCATTCTGAAAATTTATAATTAAGTACCTGGAATTTCCAACGGTTATATAAGAACACACACCATTTCTAAGCTTTAAACTAGGAACTTTGCTTTGGTACACCCCCCTTAAAAAAAATTACAAATTTCAACGCAGATTAAATGTGGAGATTAGAAGGTGCCCCTCCAGTCAAAAAGGATAACATGGTCTTTTGTATTAAAATCAATCTATTCAATACATTTGATCTAAAGGCTAATATGGCGATAGCCTTTTTAATTGGTTCTTTACGATAACAATTTGGGAATAAGCAAAGAAAAAGATATATGCATTTTTTGCATTTATTATTTTAACAGTGTGACTTCTCTTCCACTGCCTTGCAAAAGGTTTTGTGAAAAAAGTTGTAACCCTATGCTTTTGGCTTTGTGCTGAACTTTTCAGCATTTTGATGAAGAAATGGAAAATATTCAGGTGGGGCGCCTCCCCCTCCCCCTTGGCTTCCTTAAAAGAAATTATTTTTAACAGTCATTTACTACTACCTTCGTTCTGGTTTATTAGTCGCCCTCGTATTTAGAATCATATTTTGACTATGACTGTAACTAACAAAATACAAATTATATCTAATAAAATAGTATCATGAGAAACTATGTTCAAATACGAATCTAACAACATATTTTATTGTGACATGCATTAATATTTGATAGTTAAATTTATGATCAAATTTTAGCATAAAATACGAATATGACCAATAAACAAAGTAGTACTCGTCTAGAGCTTTGATATAGTTGTTGGATGTGTGGCTGTCTGCTCGATGCACGGTCATGGCCGCCATGCAGCCTGAACCTTTGGCCGTGTTGTCCTTGTAGCTCGGTTAGTGGCGGAGTGCGATTAACTCGTGCTGCATGGTGGAGCCCAGTGCCGTGAGCAGGAGCTCTCCACGATGGGGAGTGATTGCTCTAGCGAGCATGACTGCGCGCCCAAGGAGCGAAAAATGGTGTTAGTGCATTTTTTTGGTGGAAATATGGTTGGTTTGGTCAGACTTCAAATTATTAATACTAGAAAAATTGCTCATGCGTTGCAATGGAAGAAAAGAAAACAGATCTCTTGAACCCGACGTAATTTTATGAACTCATAATACATTCTATTGTGGTCATGAGATTTGGCTAGTCTTACTCCCTCTGTTCGGGTTTATTGGGTCCGTGAACAAGAAAGAGGCGTCCGTTAGACTAGTCATAGTGGGGAGTAACTTAGAGTAGTAACATGCATATGTTAGTAGTCTATGTTACTATCTCCACAGTGGATAGTAAAATATGTGTTGTGTCATGCATCACTTCATTTATTAGGTTGTAGACTCATCTTTTCTTGATACGTGTGATGTTACACAGCAACTAGCTATGTTACCACATACCTCTTTTTTCATTAATTACATCTCACATCATCTATTTTGTCTAGATAAATGTGATATTATCATCTATGTTACTTCCACTGTGAGTAATCTTTCTATTAGGCTGGTCGTAATGGTAGTATCATAGCTAGTATCATGCATGCCAACTAAGCAATTTTGATGAGGTGGCATAGCATTAAATAAAGAAAGAGAGGGTGTAGTATCATATCATGATACCGTATCATAATAAATGTTATGCTACTTTATGTCATGCATGGAAATAAAGAGAGTACTACATGATACTAATATATGATACTATGCATTAGGGAGATGGTATCATATACTAATACCATATGCATGATACTAGTATATGATACTCCCCATTACAACCAGCCTTAAGCCTTCCTGTCCAACTACCAAGAAAAGTTTAATTGGATACGGTGCATGCAGAGAAATTAGGGCATGTACAATGGTAGATAAGACAGTCTTATCTTAACTTTTGCATGTAATTTAGAGATGACAAAAAAATATGTCTATAATGGGTTATATCTTACCCTTATCTTCAATAATTAGCATTTTCTTAAAACATGGTGAGACAAATTGTGCTAAGAGATCATCTTTTGTCTTATCTTAAATAAGAGAAGACAAGTCTTTTCTTATAAGTTCTCTCTCCTCCACCTCATCATTTATCCTACGTGGCATTCCTAAGATAGCATCACTGTACATGCCCTTAGCGTTGCATGGCATCATTATCAAGGAAATAATTAATCCATAAACGCTGCATGCGTGGAGATTTGACGCTTCCGTTGCAGGTCCATCCACTAGTCCTGCATCGTAGACATTGCATGCGTTGGCTCCAGAGGTAAGGATTGACGTAAAGCCTGCAGGATTGTGGCTGCATAATTATCCACAATAAACGACGTGCCATAGTATGCATCAGCTAATTAGGTTTCTTTTTTTAGAGAAACGGCAGGACTTTGGTACGTATTAGATGATACCAGCAGCTATTTAGGTTGGTTGTAATGGGGAATATCATACCATATGATACTATCTTTTAATGCATAGTACTATCATGTAGTAGCATAACATTTATTATGATACGTTATTATGATATGATATTCAACCTCTTCTTTATTTAATTCAATGACACTTCATCAAAATTGCCTAGTTGACATGAATGATACCAGCTATGATACTAGCATTACAACCAACCTTACTCGAGAAATTAATATCTAAAGTAACGTGCATGAATAGGAGACTGCCTTGGTCTTGCCGATTCGGTCAGCGGGCCTAAGGCTAGTCGTAGTGGAGAGTATCATATACGACTGGTTGTAATGGGAGTATAATAAATAATATCATGCATGACAACTAGACAATTTTGATGAGGCGGCGTAGAATTAAATGAAGAAATAGAGGGTTGAGTATTATGATACCGTATCATAATAAATTCTATGCTACTATGTGACCACCTAAGATATTAGTCTATGATACTATGCATTACCGAGGTAGTATCATACACTAGTATCTATGGATGATACCAGATATTCCAAGAGAATTTAGCTATGAAACAAAGATGTCTTGTATCACACAAAGTCAAAAATTATGTCGAATGCACCACATACTAGTTGCCCTGACCATGAATTGGCACACATATTTGTAAATACAAGATGAATGCATATATATAGGGCATGTAATGTTATTAGAGGATAAAAAATATACCCAAAGATAATATGTGCATGAGTAGAGGGGTGCCCAAGCAATGGTTGAGCTTGCACCAAAACCAAGAAGGTAGAAGCATCAAAAGATGCATAATTAATCATCGTCATTTAAATACTTTACATATCACTATTAATTCTATACAATTGTAGAAATTATGTGATAGTGGCGGTGTGTGTTAAGGGTGGGGGTGTTGGGGGCATTGCCCCCCCCCCTCATGCCCCACTGCTAATAATGCTTGACAAGTTCTTCCAAATGCAGTGCAACAAATCGGAAATGCAGGTAACTGATGGTGCATTGTACAAGGTAGTTATATTGGGTCAAACAATCTGTAGTAAACCAATAGCGACTTAGAATGAACTAAGTCAATGTAGATTACTCAACTTTTGTTGATGGAAAGAAATAGATTTATGGATTTTGAAAATCCTATATGATAAATCAGCAACAAATCTTGTACTAAGAGGTAGTTTCCTAAACCACTAACTTTAGTTTCTTGTCTTCCCATGTTCCTAAGCCAGACAATGCAACACTAGCGACTCCACCTGTAAATGTAGGTCCAGAACACTTAGCCTGCTAGGAAACCACTAACTTTAGTTTCTTGTCTTCCCGTGTTCCTAAGCCAGTCAATGCAACACTAGCGACTCCACGTGTAAATGTAGGTCTAGATAAATGTGTTGTAGCATCCTTTTGGCACAATCCGCAAAACATAGTTTTGTGAATAGAAATGAGGAGTCTATACTGCCGACAATCACTAACACTGAAGTTGTGTAAGTAATTTTGCATGTAATGTCAAGATTTGTTAACTTTATTTCCTCAATGAAGGAAAAATATCTAGTAGATGTAACAAAACAAAGTTCATCATTAATCCCGGTGAATAGACATGCATACAAAGGGATCAAAACCCTTATCTATGAGCACAAATCATAAGATTTTTTCTTGTACCTAAAGCAAATTAGGTAGGTCATGTGTTGAATATTATAGCTAATAAAAATATGAATGATCTCACCACATTAACAAATGGTTCATATGCTCCATCTGTGTGGTATGCTAACATTGTTCATGAATCCATAAACGGTAAACTGTTCGAGTGATGGTTCAAAGAATGAGATGTCAATGCAGAGAGTTTTCCATTTATAGTTATACTCGCTAATTTCAATTGGTAAAACATCTATTATTTCATCAATAAAGTTAGGGGATACAACACGAACATTATATGGGGAGGGGGCATTGGCCCCCTTACCCCTAGTGAAGCTGCACTAGTTCTTCCAAGTGCATCAAATTAGAAAGGTGGTAACTTATGGAGTTCTTAGCCTAGTGGCCAACAACTGACCGTCAAACTAGAAAAAGGGGATTTGATCCTACAATCATAATCCATACAAGCTAGCCAGACACATGTTTCAAGTCATGGACAATAAGCTTGCACTAACACAATACCTGCTTCAAACCAATCCAATTGTTAATAGAAAAAGAAAAGATTCGATCGTGCATTTTAGTTCTTAAGACAATAGCTGGAAAACAGGTTTTTTGCATTTTGAAGATCACATATGGGAACTGAGCAACAAATATTGTACTAAGAGTTGGTTTACTAAACCTCCAAGTACTGCTACTTGTCTTCTCGTTTTCAAAATGCAAGCCTCTAAGAGTTGGTTCTTAATCATTTTCAATGCAAGGCACCGATGACTCATCCTATAAATGGAGGCATATAAACTATTAACCACATAGGAAACCACAAAGCACTACCGGGGAAAACCTTATACACAGAACTTTTGCAGTAGCGCTGGTTAAAAAGGGGCGCTACTTATACTTAGCAGTAGCACGGGGCAACAGAAGGCGGTACTTCTATGTACATAGCAGTAGCGCGGCCAAGGAGAAGAACACTACTACTAAAATTACCCCACCATTGCCGCTAGGCTATGTGTAGTAGTAGCGCTTTCCCATGAAACGCGCTACTGCTAGGTAGTTTAGCAGTAGCGCTTTCTCCTAAACCGCGCTACTGCTAATCCAGTCTTATCCCCCCGCGCGCCCGCCCGTTTCCTCACTCTCCTCTATCTCACTATCGCGGCCGTCGTCCTCCTCCTGCCATCGCCACCGTCGCTGCATTGCTGCCGCTCTCGGTAAGCCTCCTTCTCCTCTTCCTCCTTCCTCCTCCCTTCTCTAGCTGCCCCTCCTCCCTCCTCCCCCCCACTCCTTCCTCCTCTAGTTGCCTCTCCTCCTCCCCCCGTCCCCCCTGCTCCTCCCTCTTCTAGCCACCCATCCATCAACAACACCTCCTCCCTCCATAGCCCCTCCTCTTGTAGCGATCCGACCTCAAACAATCAAATCTCTATGTATAAGTGTCATCCCTAGATCGGTAATGCTGACACACACAGTACTCGAGGATTTATAACAGAGTGTAATCACACACTTATTACATCGAATAACTCAAAGAGAGTACTTATTACAATAATATGGCTGAAGGCCATCTAAATAAGATAACTGCGGAAGCTTCGAGGGTAAATGAGTCCATCAACTCCAATGGCATAGCTGAGTGCACGACAACGACCTAACGCACCTTATTGTTCGTCTGAAAACTCTGCAACATAATACGTTGTAGCCTATGTAGGTCAGCACATGGAATATGCTGGCAAGATAACACTATAGAGCAATGAACAAGTAATAGCTATAACTATATGCATATATGGTTGGTGGAGGCTCTATGGTTACTTTTGCAGAAAACTAGTTTTTTCCTACAACAAAGGAATAAATTTTATTTAAATACAAAGTTTGTTGAAAAACATTGAGAATGGTAACCCCATCTCAATCCCAAATTAATAATCAATAACCCAACAAGTTAATTAAGTTGAGTGATGAGATCAACATAGTAATTCAAGCACCAGATACTCAAGATGTTTATACACTCTGCAGAGGTTTGCGCACTTTTCCCCACAAGACTCGATCTTCTTCGTTAAATTTCTTGCACTACATGATGTTTGAGAAATGGATGACTGAGACACAGTCTTTCAGAGGTATTAACTCTTTACGACGGGTATACCATACCACCTACAATCCCCTACATCTGCTAGTCTACCACTGAAAGAGGTCACACAACATACTCAACTATGTCAGAGCCCATAATGGCTTGTGGCTGCACACGGAAGTTTCTAGCATGAATAACATAATGATCCCTTTGAGCCTGGGTGGCAACCATATGAAAATCACACGGATTCTCCGGGATCTCCTTTGGACAACACTGGATTCCCCATGTAACACCCCGGATGTAATTTACCTTATATGTACTCCAACTCTTGCCGTTTCCGGCACTAAGTTATTTTATTTTCCTCGGGTTCGGGTTTTTGTCTCCATGTGTTGTTGCCTTTGTCATGCATCTCATATCATGTCAACATGTACATTGCATTTGCATATGTGTTCATCTCATGCATCCGAGCATTTTCCCCGTTGTCCGTTTGCATTCCGGCACTCCTATCTCCTCCGGTGCCCCTTTCTACCTCTTTTTGTGTGTGGGGGTTAAACATTTCCGGATTGGACCGAGACTTGCCAAGCGGCCTTGGTTTACTACCGGTAGACCGCCTGTCAAGTTTCGTGCCATTTGGACTTCGTTTGATACTCCAACGATTAACCGAGGGACCGAAAAGGCCTCGTGTGTGTTGCAGCCCAACACCCCTCCAAAGTGGCCCAAAACCCACCTAAACCTTCTCCATCATCTAGAGCGTTCGATCACGATCGCGTGGCCAAAAACCGCACTCCATTTGGAGCTCCCTAGCTCCCTCTACCTCTGTATAAAGGGCCCCCTAAAAATTCGCGGATCATTCTACCCCCTAACCTAGCTCCTCTTCCACCGCGCCGCGCCGGACACGTCCGGTCCGGCCGGACAAAGTCACCGCCACCGCCCGCGACGAACCAGGGCGCGCCACGTGTCCCGGGCGGGTCCCCAGTTCGCCGCCGACCCCGCGGGCCCGCGAGGCCCAGCGAGGGCCCTCCCGGCCCGACTCCTTCCACCGAGCGCGCCGCCCGCCCCTCGGATCCCCGCCGCCATCACATTCGTCTCCGGGGGCTTGCCGCTCCCTCCGCCGCGGGCGACCACGCCGGCCGCTGCGTCTCTCGCTGGTGGCGACGCCCGACCTCGCCGCCGTCCTCTTCCGACCTCGCCGAGCCGCCCGGCCACCGCCGTCACCGCTCCGGCGAGCTCTGTCGCCTACCTCCACCGCCTCAGCTTCCTCCCCTTCCTACGGTGACGTCCAGCAGCTCCGGCGAGCACGAAATCCGGCCGGTGATCCTCGGTTCGTGTGAAGCCACGATCTGGATCCAGATATGAGATTCGAGGGTTGACTTCTTCCCCGAAAACCCTAGCTAATTTGCATTTTTCCGCATGTCGTATCTCCGCATCCGTAGCTCCGTTTTGTGTGTGTAGCATATCAAAATATTCGTCTCAAAGAGTACATCATTTCATCTCATTGCATCATTTTCATTTGAACTCATCTTGATGCCCGAAATGCTATTGGAAGAGAGCTATGTGATAAAATTGTCAGATCTATTTCATCAAATAGATATTTGTCATTTTTGCCATGAATAGTGTGTGCATGATATGCTCCTGAGCTCTACATGAGTTTTGTTATATGTCATGCCATATTTACATAGGTGCTTACCATGTATTTTTTATATATTTGTGGTGACTACCACAAGCTTTCAAAGTAGCATAATCGGTAATGCTGATTTCAGGGACTTAGAATTTCACCAAGTCCTTGTCCTGATTTTTTCATTATGCCATGTGTTCATGTTGTTTCCTAGTGATCCGTGCCTCTTTTGAGGATGATCTGTAAGGGTGATTTGTTAACATTGTGGTGCTCTATCCATCCATGTCTTTGTTTGCAATTATGGAGCACCCTAGCTTGAGTCAGTCGAGCTCTACTTTTTCTATTTCGTGAATCCTGGCAGATTGTTGATTTGTTAGCGATTTTGTCAAGGATGTTGCTATTGATTCGTGCATGCTATGTTGTTGTTCTTGCCATGTCTAGCTTCCATGACATGTATTGTTGATGGGTGTATGCTTAGTTTGTCATGCCATGGTCTGTAGTGAGTGCATCGAGCTCGTGAACATGCCTACTCGTTAACTGATTTGCATGCTCCAGTTTTTCACTAAGTCTGTAATCTGATTATGTTTTTGCCATGTTCACATGCTTGCAATTGTATTTTCTGATCCCTTTTGGCTCAAGGTAATTGAGGGACTTTTGTTAAGTGCTTTGAGTAGCTTCAGACCATGCCTTGCTTTGCCATGTTAAGTTCCTGTAGCATGTAGTTTTCATGCTCCAAAGTGTGCTACCTGATGTTAAATTCCAGACTTGTGTTAATTTCACTAAGTCTGAAACCTGTTATCATTTGCATTTTTGCCATGCTTGTTTGAACCTGTTAATGGATGAATTGGCCGTAGCTCAGTGTTTATCTTTTGTCAAGCATCATGAGTGGATCCATGCCATGTATTTTGTTGTCATGTTTGAGTGCTGTAGCATAATTATCTTGATGCTTTTAGATGGCTACTTGCTGATTATCGCAGACCGGTGCCATATTTGTTTTGCTTGCCATTTCCAAACCGTGCATCCGATTCCGGTGATCTTTATATCGATTTCAACCGAAATCACCTCACCTTTCCAGTGGCACTCTTGGATTTCAAAGTTGAGGCCAGGTTCAATCATTCCTTGTCAAATCTTGCATATGCATTATATATCGCATCCCGCATAGCATACCATGTTCGCATCATGTTGTTTGAGCATTGCACGTGGTTGATTGTGTCCCTTTTGCTTGTTTGTCTTGTTTGGGTAGAGCTGGGAGACGAGTTCGCTAACGAGGAGCCTATTGAGTTTGCTTACGAGGATCAAGTCAACTCTGACAACTTTGCAGGCAAGATGATCATACCCTCGAAATCACTTCTATCTTTGCTTGCTAGTTGCTCGCTCTTTTGCTATGCCTATGCTACGATACCTACCACTTGCTTTCATGCCTCCCAAATTGCCATGTCAAACCTCTAACCCACCATGTCCTAGCAAACCGTTGATTGTCTATGTTACCGCTTTGCTCGGCCCCTCTTATAGCATTACTAGTTGCAGGTGAAGATTGGAGATCGTTCCTTGTTGGAACATTGTTTATTGTTGGGATATCACTATATTATCTTGTTATCTTAATGCACCTATATACTTGGTAAAGGGTGAAAGGCTCGGCCCTATGCCTAGTGTTTTGTTCCACTCTTGCCGCCCTAGTTTCCGTCATATCGGTGTTATGTTCCCGGAATTTGCATTCCTTACGCGGTTGGGTTATAATGGGAACTCCTTGACAGTTCGCCTTGAATAAAACTCTTCCAGCAATGCCCAACTTTGGTTTTACCATTCACCACCTAGCCTTTTTCCCTTGGGTTTCGCAGACTCAAGGGTCATCTTTATTTTAACCCCCCCGGGCCAGTGCTTCTCTAAGTGTTGGTCCAACTGAGCGATGTTCGGGGCTACCAGGGGCAACTCTGGGCTGGCCTACCCGACGTCTGGCTCATCTGAGTGTGCCCTGAGAACGAGATATGTGCAGCTCCTATCGGGATTTGCCGGCACATTCGGGCGGTGTTGCTGGACTTGTTTTACCATTGTCGAGGATGTCTTGTAGAACCGGGATGCCGAGTCTGATCGAAATGTCTCGGGAGAAGGAATATCCTTCGTTGACCGTGAGAGCTTGTGATGGGCTAGGTTGGGACTCCCCTACAGGGATTTGAACTTTCGAAAGCCGTGCCTGCGGTTATGGGCAGATGGGAATTTGTTAATGTCCGGTTGTAGATAACATGAAACTTAACTTAATTAAAATGAATCAACCGCGTGTGTTACCGTGATGGTCTCTTCTCGGCGGAGTCCGGGAAGTGAACACGGTGTTGGAGTAATGCTTGACGTAGGTTGCTATAGGATCACTTATTGATCATAGTTCTTCGTTCGTGTTTTGCCTTCTCCTCTCGCTCTGTTTTGCGAACAGGTTAGCCACCATATATGCTAGTCGCTTGCCGCAGCTCCACATATTACCTTGCCTTACCTATAAGCTTAAATAGTCTTGATCGCAAGGGTGTGAGATTGCTGAGTCCCCGTGACTCACAGATTACTTTCAAACCAAATGCAGGGACCGATAATACCGTTCCAGACGATGTGCTTGAGCTCAAGTGGGAGTTTGATGAAGACTCTCGCCGTTACTATGTGTCTTTCCCAGATGATCAGTAGTGGTGCCCAGTTGGGGCGATCGGGGACCGTGTCGCATGTTAGGGTTGATCTTTTATTTTGGTACCGTAGTCGGACCATGAGTGTACTGGATGATTGTAATGTTATTCATGTATTTGTGTGACATGGCGAGTGTAAGCCAACTATGTATCCTTTCCCCTTTTATATATTACATGGGTTGTTGTGAAGATTACCTTACTTGCGACATTGCTTTCAATGCGGTTATGCCTCTAAGTCGTGCTTCGACACGTAGGAGATATAGCCGCATCGAGGGCGTTACAAGTTGGTAATCAGAGCCTTCCCCGACCTTAGGAGCCCCCCTGCTTGATCGAATAGCTGGCGTTGTTGAGTCTAGAAAAATGTTTTGAGTCAATTAGGATTATATATATCGGAGAGTTAGGAATTCTTTTTACTCCCCGGTCCCTTCATCGCTCTGGTAAGGCATCCAGACGTAGAGTTTTGACTCTTCTCTTCTCAAATTTCACTAATTTTTTTAGGATCACGCGGGTATCTTGGAATCGTTTCGATCGATTTGTGACGAGAACATTGTTCTTGGTGCCTCCTGTCATTTAGGGGTTGTGGTAGTGTCCCGGGGAGTTGAGCTCCGAGGTGTTGTCGTCACAATTTTATCGTTGCAGTTTTGGAATACCTGAGTTTAGTTTCGCCGACATCAAAAATCTCTTTTATGCAGTTGTTGGTGAGATAACCTCGACGCCACCCAGTACTGGGGCGGGAGTTCGGGAGTATTGCCATAACTTGTATAACGGATGCTTTTGGAAGGTTGAGGTAGACGATTTCCGAAGTTTTTCTCGGTTATGTGTTGAAGGATGGATACAGCTGGATGTAGGATTTGCTAGATTTGGGTGAGATATTATGCTTCCCCTGTATCCCCAACACCTGATTGCATAACCGGAAAGGTTCGGGAGTTTCATAGGTGGGAATTCTTGTAGCTCTAGTTCTTCTTCCACGGATATTTGGTTTGAGATTGGGTGATCCTTACCGAGTATTCGTTCTTGTTCCATACCTTGTTGTTGTTTTTCTTCTACCTCAATTCTAAGTGGCTTCCCAATTTATGGATATGTGACCATTTCAATTGGAATTCATTCGTTCATTTTGTTCAGATGTGAAGACTATATGTTGCAATTTCTACCCGTTTGATTCAGCTTCGATATTTGTCTGTCAATGTGCTAATGGATGTCATCCTCTTCAGGATGGCTCCTCCAACGTGCACGACTCCGAATCCTGATCCGTCACCACCACCTCCACCTCCGGAGGCATGGCAAGCTGTGATGGACGCTACCAATGCAAACACACAGCTGATCATGCAACTTCTTCAAGAGCGCAACCAAGGGAACCAGGGCCAAGGCAACAATCAGAATCACTTTGCTACACTCAACCAGTTCCTTGCTAACCAGCCAAAGACCTTCAGCAATTGTGTTGAGGCAACAGACGCTGATGATTGGCTCATGGACATATGCAAGCATTTCGAGTGCAGTAACGTCAGGCCTGAGGACTTTGTCAAGTTTGCTTCCTTCCAACTCAAAAACCAAGCTGTGGAATGGTTTCAGCAGTACAAAGATTCCAGAGGAGGCCGTGTGATTACCTGGGATGAATTCCGTCAAGACTTCAAAGCTTGTCATATTCCTCAGAGTGTGGTTGAAAGCAAGCGTGAGGAATTCCGCAACCTGAAGCAAGGCTCTATGTCTGTCTACGAGTACAACAAGATGTTTCAGAAGGCTAAGCAAGATGTCCCTGACGAGAAGAGCATGATGTACCAGTTCAGGGGTGGTCTCAGAGAAGAAATCCAGCTAGCTCTCGTTCTCTTTGAGCCCAAGAGGTACGATGAGTTTTACAACATGGCAATGAAGCAAGAGACTACTCAACTGAAGTGCGATGCTTCCAAGAAGCGAGTCA